>NC_057813.1:633043486-633270107 GCF_018294505.1 Triticum aestivum
CACAAACCGAATGAATCCCTGAGGGACTATATCCAGAGATGGATCACTCTGCACCACATAGTGGAAAATGTGTCTGATCACCAAGCAGTCTGTGCCTTCAAGGAAGGCGTTCGCTACAGGGAGCTTGTCCTGAAATTTGGTCGGACGGGAGATATGTCCTTGACTCAGATGATGGAGATTTCTACTAAGAACGCTAACGGCAAAGACGAAGACCGACTCCGGAGTAGAAAGCACAAAACAGTTGTAGCAACCAGACCTCAAACAGACTGATCTCTGTGCATCAGTGTCTTCCCTGGATTGGTAATGCTGACACACACAGTACTCGTAGGACTTATAACAGAGTAGCAATCACACACTTATTACATCGAATGTATCAAAAGAGAACTTATTACAATAAATATGCTTAAGGCCATCTAATAACGATAACATCAGAAGGCTTGGAAGATAAGCGAGTCCATCAACTCCAATGGCATCACTAAGTATAAGACCACGACCTAAGGCACCTTACTCGTCGTCTGAAAAGTCTGCAACATGAACTTTGCAGCCCGAAAAACGGGCTCAGCACATGGAATATGCTGGCAATGTAACACATAGAGAGTAATGAACAGAATAATGCTATACTACATGCATAAATGGCTGGTGGAAAGCTCTATGGTTACAGTTTTGCATAAAGCCAGTTTTTCCCTACTGCAAAGGAATAAATTTTTATTTAACTATCATGGTGGTTGTTAAACATTGAGAAGGTTCCTCCAACTCAATCCCAATTATGTAACATCATTAACCCAACAAAATTAAATTAAAGAACATGATGAGATTCACATGATAATCCAGGTACTAGATACTCAAAACGTCCATAACCGGGGACACGGCTAACCATGATTAGTTTATACACTCTGCAGAGGTTTGCGCACTTTTCCCCACAAGACTCGATCTCCTCCGCTGGATTTCTCGCACTACATGGTGTTTGAGAAACGGATGACCGAGACACAGTCTTTCAGAAGCATAAATTCTCTACTCCGGGTAGACAGTTACACCTACTTTCCCCTACATTTGCTAGTCTACCTCTTCAAGAGTTCACACAACTTAATCAACTATGCTAGAGCCCATAGTAGCTTGTGGCTGCACACGGAAGTTTCTAGCATGAATAATCTCATGATCCCTTTGAGCCTGGGTGGCGGTCCATAGGAGAATCACACGGTACCCCGGGATTTCCAAAAAAATACAGGCAACACTGGGTTCCCCAGGTGCCTCAATCCACCCAGATGTGAGTTTAAGTTGCCACCTTAAGTAAACCATTAAATATCACTCTCACATCTGTCATGAATACACTCACCCAATCCACGTCTACTAGCGTAGCATGGCAATATAAGCAAACGTAGAAGTAACTCCCAAAGGTTTGATAATAAAACAGGTAATAGGTACTACCTCATCTACTCCCCAAAACCCACATATTAAATCAGATCCTAATCATGCAATTGTTTGAGGATTGATCTAATGCAACAAAACTGGGTAGTAAAGAGGTATGATCAAAGTGTTACTTGCCTTGCTGATGATCCGTGAAACCTAGAGACTCGTAGTAGCAAGCGGCGCACTCTAGGTACTCTATCGCAAACAAACAAGCATACAATAAGCACTCATCTAATGCACAGGTAAAACTCAAATAAGAGATCTAACCAGAAAGTTCAACTTAAGAACTCCGGTTTGCAAAAACAATCAAATCAAATGAAGCAATGAAAGTCAAACAGCGAAAGAAACAAGCTTCGTTTACTACTCTGGACCTAAGTCAAATTTTACAGTTGTAAAAACTTGTTTGAGTTGGTTAAACGGAAAGAGGGTTTCGAGACGAAACTCTAGGCGCTTGAATCACCTAATTCCGATAAACAAGCGAGAAGTTATACTAGAACGGAAATCGGATCAGAAATCACGATCAGAAATAATCACGGAAAATCCGAGAATAAGAAAAACGGACGAACAGCCTAACGAACGAACGTTCGCTGTCTGCGACTAAAAGATGAAAACCGTTCGTTAAAACGAACGAACGAACGGGCGTTCGCTAAATAACTAAACCAGAAAAAAAACTATAAACCGATCTATATAAAAAAAGGATCTAGGGTTTTCGTAAAAAAACCAATCGGTTTTTCTAGAGAGAACCGAGGCGGCGGCGGCTAACTCCGGCGAGGGGTGGCGGCGGCAGCGACGGTGTCAAGTGGCGGCGGGCGGCGGCGGCGGCGGATCGGGCGGCGGCTACGGTTAGGGTTGTGGCGGCTCGGGCTGGGCTCCCCCGGCTTATAAAGCCGGCCGGGCTGGAGTCCGGGTCGGGTATGGCCCGGCTAGGTCGGTTGACTTTTTTCAAAAATTATTTCATGCAGAAAAACTAATAAAAGAAATACTAAACGGACTCCAAAAATCCCGAAATAAATTTTCCCCGACCTCTAAAATCGAGGCGGACAAGATGAACATTTATTTGGGGCCTAAATGCAATTTTGAAAAACACACATTTTTCCTAAATTCAAATAAAATAGCCAAAAACTCCGAAATAAAATCTTATTTGATTTTTTTATTAAATCCTCAATATTTATTTATTTTGGGAAGGTCATTTTATTCCCTCTCTCATATTTTCATAATAGAAATAATTGAAGATAAAATAAATAAAATCAAATAATCCTATTTGCAAAATTTGAGAAAACTCAAATATGAAAATAACGAAATCCCCAACTCTCTCCGTGGGTCCTTGAGTTGCGTAGAATTTCTAGGATCAAGCCAAAATGCAATAAAATATGACATGCAATGATGATCTAATGTATAACATTCCAAATTGAAAATTTGGGATGTTACAAACCTACCCTCCTTAAGATGAATCTCGCCCTCGAGATTCGGGTTGGCTAGAAAATAGGTGAGGGTGGTCCTTCAACAGATCTTCCTCTCACTCCCAAGTGGATTCATCTTCGGTGTGGTGGCTCCATTGAACTTTGCAAAACTTGATAACCTTACTGCGTGTGACTCGGCTGGCAAACTCGAGAATCTTGACTGGTTTCTCCTCATAGGTCAAATCACTATCCAACTGGATCGCTTCCAGCGGCACTGTATCTCTCAGCGGTATGTCAGCCATCTCCGCGTGGCACTTCTTCAACTGGGAAACGTGGAACATGTCATGAACTCCTGACAATCCTTCGGGCAATTCCAACTTGTAAGCAACTTCTCCCATACGCTCCAAAACTTTGTATGGTCCTACGAAATGTGGCGCTAACTTTCCCTTAACTCGAAAGCGCTTAACTCCTCGAAGTGGAGATACATGAAGATAAACTCTTTCTCCAACTTCGTAAATTGTCTCCTTGCGTTTAGAATCTGTATAGCTCTTTTGCCTGGACTGGGCTACCTCGAGCCTATCACGAATCAACTTCACCTTCTGTTCAGATTCTTTAATCAAATCTGGTCCAAACAACTGGCGGTCTCCAACTTCATCCCACAACAATGGTGTCCTGCACCTCCTTCCGTACAAGGCTTCGAAAGGGGCCATCTTCAAACTGGATTAATAACTGTTGTTGTAAGAGAACTCCACGTATGGCAAATTCTCGTCCCAACTAGATCCATAATCTAGCGCACAAGCTCTCAGCATGTCCTCCAGAATTTGATTGACTCTCCCGGTCTGTCCATCTGTCTACGGATGAAAGGCTGTACTGAACTCTAGCCTGGTACCCAAAGTTTCATGCAACTGATTCCAGAACTTTGAGGTAAATTGGGTTCCTCTATCTGATAAAATGCTCCTCGGAACTCCATGCAGACATACGATCCTGGTCATGTATATCTTCGCCAACTTAGCACTGGTGTAAGTGGTCTTCACTGGGATGAAATGAGCTACCTTCGTCAATCGATCGACTACAACCCAAATCGAGTCATAGCCCGAACGAGTCCTGGGCAATCCCGTGATAAAATCCATGCCTAGCTTATCCCACTTCCATTCGGGTATCGGCAATGGCTGTAGCAATCCTGCTGGCTTCTGATGCTCTGCCTTCACTCTCTGACATACATCACAAACAGCTACATACTCCGCAATATCCTTCTTCATTCCGGTCCACCAGAAAGTGTCCTTCAAATCCAGATACATCTTGGTATTTCCTGGGTGAATCGAGTATGGCGAATCATGGGCCTCCTGCAGAATCAACTTCCTGATCTCCGGGTCATTAGGCACATAAACACGGTCCTCAAACCATAAGGTATCGTGCTCATCCTCACAAAATCCATTAGCTTTTCCTGTGCTCATCCTCTCCTTTATCTCAGCAATCTCCTTGTCAGTCTTCTGAGCATCTCTGATCTTATCCATCAAAGTCGACTGAATCTCCAAAGCTGCTACATAGCCTCTCGGAACTATCTCCAAACATAGCTCGCGAAGGTCCTCGGCTAACTCCTTCGATAATTTTCCGGTCAAGAGTGTGTTGACATGGCTCTTACGACTCAACGCGTCGGCTACTACGTTAGCCTTTCCGAGGTGATAATGCAATCTCATATCATAATCCTTGATGAGTCCCAACCATCTCGGGGACTACACCCAGTGGGTGCACTTAGCATGCCCCCACTGGTTTGGATTAACACTCAGCATGGTCTGCTTAGCATGAATCAAAAAAGGAAAAGGAGAGTAGATTCTCAGACCCTAGTCGACTGCTAGCAGTCGACCGTGGTCTCGGGGACTACACCCAGTGGGTGCACTTAGCGTGCCCCCACTGGTTCGGACAAACACTCGACTAAGCAACAGTCGAGTGGAGTGGAAGACCTATTAAACTCTAAGGCAAGCACACCTTAGTGGGTGATCGGATATGAAACACAGACCCATGATAGTAGATGCACATATGGGCAGTGAAGGAATAGCGGCAATTTTTTATTATTCAAAAGTTCAGTCGGGAGTTAACTAACCTTGACGTTGTTCTGTAGAGCGGTGTTGGCATTATAGGCCACCTGGCTGGCCTCATGCATCACCTTCACTTGTTCCATAACAAGATTCACCTGGCGAAGAGCCTCCCTGGCGGCACTTGGCAAGTCGTCTGGAGTTTGGTATGTAGCAAAGAGCGATGGCGCCAAGGCGGCCGAAGCAGCCACTGGGTCGGACGCATGGAGTTGCACTGGAGCAGTAGGAGTCGGAGCAGTCGACCCTGATGGGCGATCAATCGTCAGCGGGTCGGCGAATGTGACGTTGGTCGGAACCGGATCTCCGGATCGCTCGACCACCATCTCAAGCACCTGTGTCGACTAAGGGACTTGAACCTCAAGCACTCTCCCGCTCGAGCCCTTGCCTCTCCTTCTCCTCTCCTTCAGAGACACTTCTTCTTCATCATCATGGGGAAGCACAACAATGTCTCATGGAGCTGCAGCGAAAAGAAAACATCAGAAATTCAACTGACCAACAACTCAATCGGTAAAATAAGCTTTAGTCGAGCGGACTTACCAGCTCTGGAGGTGGCCACGTTGTCGGTTTCCTCATCTCCTGGAGCCTTGTCAATTTCCATGTCAGCCGCGGCAGAGGTTGGGCTGGAAAGATGCATGATCCATTCGGTCAAAACAGAAGAATCAATCGGTAGGAGTAAACACAGAAAGGATACTCACCCAGAGGCAACAGGAACATCCATCTTGATCATGGGCAGAGTCTTCCGAGCTTTTGGAGGAGCAACCTTGGACTGCTTGGCGACTTTTTTCTGTTGGCTCCGGAGTCGATGTCCGAGTGCGCTTCTGTGTTTGGGTTCTTGGGGCCACGTTCTTACCGCGCCCGCCCGCTGGATCATGGTGTTGCTTGGATCGACGTTCCGAGCGAGGCGGCGAGTCGACCGCTTCGTTGTCGTCCGACTCGTTACTTTCCTCTTCGTCTTCTTCTTCAGAAGATTCCCAATCACCGCTCTCCTCCATGTTGTCCCCTTCCTCCTGGCCTTGCTCCAGAACTTTTTCACCATTGGGCATCGAGTACATCTCAGTAAAAACGTACAAGACAAGAAGTCGAGTAAAAGTCAGTCGGGTTCAAGGGCAGTCAGAATATGTACCCAAAAACAATCGGCGATAGAAGACACACCTTGTCCGGCTGATTTTCGTCACTGAAGGGGACGACTCTCCTGGCTCCTCTGGGGTTGTCCTTGTTACCTGTAATGCTCTTCAACCACAGGGCCACCGTCTTAGCTGGTACTTCCTCTAGATGAACCCGAGCGGTGTCGTCGGGCCCGGAGTACATCCACATAGGATGGTCACGGGCCTGGAGAGGCTGGATGCATCGACTGAGAAATACCTCCAACAGATCCATGCTAGTGACGCCCTGATAGATCAGTTGGACCACCCTCTCAACTAGCATGTTCATCTCCACGCTCTCAGCAGCAGTCACTTTTAGCGAGGAAGGAGTCTGAACACGATCAAAGGTGAAGTGGGGAAGTCCGGTCGACTGGCCTGGAGTTGTGAGGTCCCGGTAGTAGAAGCAGGTCGACTGCCAGCCCCTGGCTGATTCAGGAAGAGTCGTGGAAGGGAAAGAGCTCCTCTGCCTCTTCTGGATACCCAAATCCCCACACATCTGAATGACATGTGTTTTCTCGTCACTCGTGTTTGCTTTGTTCACCGACTGAGAACGGATGGTGAAAATATGCTTAAAAAGACCCCAGTGCGGTCGACACCCTAGAAAATTCTCGCACACGGACACGAATGCAGCAAGATATGTGATGGTATTAGGAGAAAAGTGGTGGAGTTAGGCGCCGAAGAAGTTCAAGAAACCCTAGGAAAAGGGGTGCGGAGGAAGCGACAAGCCTCGGTCGACATGGGTGGCGAGCAGAACACACTCACCTGGTCGCGGCTGCGGCCCCGTTCCCCCCTCCGGCAACCTCGCAGCACCCTTGGCGATCAGCCCGGACATCACCAGCTCGTCCAGATCTTCCTGCCGGAGCGAAGACCGGACCCAATCGCCTTGGATCCAGCCCGGCGGCAGCGCCGAGCGTGATGATGACCCACGATTTTGTTTCTTGCCTTTTGCCGCCCCCGTCGCCTTCTTTGCGCGTTCCAGCGCCGCCTTCTTATCCTTCACCATGGTGGCGGAGCGCCGGCATCGAGAGCGGAGGAGCCAAATACAGTGGAGAAGCAGAGAAAAAAAGGGGGAAATAGATGCGCACAGTACAGATGTCTCGGCTCTGTCACCTTATAAAGGCCCACTTCCGAGTGGCTGACGCATGGGCCTAGGTGATCCCGTCAAATCCCGCAACAGTCGTGCGCGGGGTACGTGGCGAAAAAGGTGGCGCGGAGATTGAGGTGCTCCTGTCTATCCATCCCGCTTACCTTGGCACGCTCCGTCCCGCATGCTTCCCTAAAATTTTGAATCACGTGAGATCCAGGATACGCCGCAACCAATCGCGCCAAAGATTCTGCGCCCAAAAATGACACTCGTCATATGATGTTGCGAATGATTTGGTGGGGTCTTTCTGGTGGAGGTCCATCCTTCAATTAATAGATCAATATAAAGCCATGGCCAGATGTAACTTAAGGGATGGTAGAACTGCCTTCTTTTGGTCTGATTTGTGGGGCTCTGTTATTTTACAGCAGGAATACCCCCATCTTTATTCTTTTGTGCAAGATGCTACACTGACAGTTCAACAAGTGCTGAGTACTGAGTACCTTGAGGATTTGTTCCACCTACCTCTGTCTAACCAAGCATACCAGCAAATTCTGCTGTTAGAAGAAGTTTGCCATGATTTGAGACAATCTGAATTTTTGCATATGTCTGACACTTGGAGTTATATATGGGGCAACAGTAATTTCTCTGCTTCAAAGGCATACAGAGTGATCATAGGTGTCAAACAAGTTCCACCTCACTTTGCCTGGATTTGGAAGTCCTCATGTCAACCTAAGCACAAAATGTTCTTCTGGATGCTTCTACATGATAGACTCAACACAAGAAACTTGCTATGAAGGAAAACTATGATCTTGGAAGAATACACATGTGCTGTGATGAATTGCCAACAAGAAGAAACTCTGCACCATTTATTCTGGGGGTGCCAATTCTCTAGGATATGCTGGAATTTCATATGTCCACAAAGATCTCAAAACCTATCTGTGCTTGAGGCCTTCCAAGATCTGAAGGAAAAGTTGAAGGTTCCTTTCTTCATGGAAATCATTATACTGGGTTCTTGGGCTATCTGGATTTCTAGAAACAACAAGATTTTTGAAAACATTCAACCATCCTTCCAAGGTTGGAAACACATTTACTTTGAGGAGCTCAAGTTGTTATCCCACAGGATCAAGGCTAAATATGTTGCAGAGTTCAACACATGGCTGACTAGCCTGCTAGTCTCTTGAGGAGCCTTTCTCCTAGTCTTTTTTTTCTTTTTGTAGTTTTAGACTTAGCTTCCTCTTCAGGGGCTCACCTCAAGCCCTTGTATGTATAGCTTGTTTTCTTTTCTTTTGTTTTCTTTTTTTAGTTTTAGCTAGCTTTCTTAGTTTGCTGTATAGCTTGTCTTCTTTTCTGGTTTTCTTGGTTCTGTGCTACTCCTTTTATTTATTAATAAAAATTGCCGTGGGGTTTTACCCTACTGTTCATAGTCAAAAAAAACTTTGCGAATCGATCAAGGCGACTAAAGTGAAGCTGAAGTTCTAAACATGAGTCTTCCGTCCTGCGTAAAATACCGGTGAAACGCAAGGGTCGGAACAAGATCAACTTCAATCTTCTTTCCACTCAGACCTTAATCCATTCGGGGGCTAATGATGAGGATACAGACCTAGGGTAGGGCCACAGGCCTGACCTATACGCCCTACCCTAGGGTCACTACCCTAGAAGCAAATAAGCTCAAGGGACAACAAAGGGTACCCAGTAAAGGTGTCGAGTGAAACCCACTCGACCAACGAACCACTCGGATACCCCTCCTTCCCGAAGTCACACGACCAGGCAACCACTCGACCATACAAGAAACCACTCGACCTACTAAAGACTAGAAGTCACTCAGAACAGCAATGGGCGAGTATTCACTCCATAGTCTTTAAGATCATTAAAGGCACTTAAGGCTGGCATTACCAGTAACACCTCAATCTTTATGTTACGTCAACCCTCTGTAACGGGAGATGGCTGGGGTCCTGGCGAACTCTATATGGGACAAGGGTTCGCACCCCTATAACACACACACATACTCATAATCCAGTCGACCGCCTCCGGGCACCGAGATGTAGCGCTTTTACGTCCTCCGAGAGGGGCCTGAACTCATAAACACTTGTGTACAACCTTGCCGTAGCTAGGACCTTGCCTCTCCATACGTACCCCATGTTCTTACTATCAGACTTATTACCACGACACTACCCCCTGGGCGCGCCCCCACCCTCGTGGGCCCCTCGTGGCTCCCCTGATTGACTTCTTTCTCCTATATATGTCCATATACCCTATAAACATCCAGGAGCACAATAGATCGGGTGTTCTGCCGCCGCAAGCCTCTATAGCCACCAAAAACCAATCGGGACCCTGTTCCAGCACCCTGCCGGAGGGGGGGATCCCTCACCGGTAGCCATCTTCATCATCCTGGTGCTCTCCATGACGAGGAGGGAGTAGTTCACCCTCGGGGCTGAGGGTATGTACCAGTAGCTATGTGTTTGATCTCTCTCTCTCTCTCGTGTTCTTGATTTGGCACGATCTTGATGTATCACGAGCTTTGCTATTATAGTTGGATCTTATGATATTTCTCCCCCTCTACTCCCTTGTAACGGATTGAGTTTTCCCTTTGAAGTTATCTTATCAGATTGAGTCTTTAAGGATTTGAGAACACTTGATGTATGTCTTGTCGTGCTTATCTGTGGTGACAATGGGATATTCACGTGATCTACTTGATGTATGTTTTGGTGATCAACTTGCGGGTTCAATGAACTTATGCATAGGGGTTGGCACACATTTTCGTCTTGACTCTCCGGTAGAAACTTTGGGGCACTCTTTGAAGTTCTTTGTGTTGGTTGAATAGATGAATCCGAGATTGTGTGATGCATATCGTATAATCATACCCACGGATACTTGAGGTGACATTGGAGTATCTAGGTGACATTAGGGTTTTGGTTGATTTGTGTATTAAGGTGTTATTCTAGTACGAACTCTATGATAGATCGAACGAAAAGAATAGCTTCGTGTTATTTTACTACGGGCTCTTGAATAGATCGATCCGAAAGGATAACTTTGAGGTGGTTTCGTACCCTACAATAATCTCTTCGTTTGTTCTCCTCTATTAGTGACTTTGGAGTGACTCTTTGTTGCATGTTGAGGGATAGTTATATGATCCAGTTATGTTATTATTGTTGAGAGAACTTGCCCTAGTGAAAGTATGAATCTTAGGCCTTGTTTCCTAGCATTGCAATACCGTTTACGCTCACTTTTATCACTTGTTACCTTGCTGTTTTTATATTTTCAGATTACAAATACTTATATCTACCATCCATATTTCACTTGTATCACCATCTCTTCGCTGAACTAGTGCACCTATACAATTTACCATTGTATTGGATGTGTTGGGGACACAAGAGACTCTTTGTTATTTGGTTGCAGGGTTGTTTGAGAGAGACCATCTTCATCCTACGCCTCCCACAGATTGATAAACCTTAGGTCATCCACTTGAGGGAAATTTGCTACTGTCCTACAAACCTCTGCACTTGGAGGCCCAACAACGTCTACAAGAAGAAGGTTGTGTAGAAGACATCAGTTGCCTCATATTATTCGTCTTTATAATGTCTTTCGTGAAAATGGTGGAAAGGAAAATTGTGCTCAACTGTTAGAAGAAGAATGCTATAAAATGTTTGGCATAGAATCCATGAATGATGAGCATGAATTCTTTGAATATCCATGATGCTAGTGATATGCAAAGCCATAAGCTTGGGGATGCTATGTTTGATGAAGATGTTATTTTTATCCCCCAGGTTTTGATGTGCAAATTTGTTATAATGGTAGCATGCCTCCTATTTATGATGATTACAATGATAAATGTGGGTTTGGAAGAGTGTCAACTCTAGGTAATGATCCCACTATTTTGGAGGGTGTTGAATGTTATCACAATGATGAAAGTGGATTTGGAGAGGTCATGACTTTATTTAGTGATGAATCCACCATTTTGGATGAGGCTTCAGTTGACTATGATAACAAATTTCCTATCTATGATTATTATGGTGATGACATGTATGCTACAAAGAATAATGATAACCATGAAACTTGTCATCATGATTTTAATTTTCAATCCCATGATAGTTATTTTGTTGAGTTTTCTCCCACCACAATTGATGAGAAGAAATTTGTTTATGTGGAGAGTAATAAAATTGCTATGCTTGCGGATCATGAAAAGAATGCTTTATGTGATAGTTATATTGTAGAATTCATTCACGATGCTACTGAAAATTATTATGAGAGAAGAACATATGCTTGTAGGCTTCTCACTAATATCAAGTTTCCTCTCTTTAGGTTGAACGTTTTGAAATTGCACTTGTTTTGCCTTCCTATGCTAGTTGATTCTTGTTCCCATAAGTTGTTTTCTCACAAAATTCCTATGCATAGGAAGTGGGTTAGACTTAGATGTGCTAGTCATATGCTTCATGATGCTCTCTTTGTGTGTCCATTATTATCTTCTATGTGAGTATCATTGAAATCATCATGCTTAGCTAAAAAGGCATTAAAGAAAAGCGCTTGTTGGGAGACAACCCAACACTTTTACCTACTGTTTTTATGTGTTCACATGATTATGTTACTGTAGTAATAATGTTTTATTGCTGTTGTTTCAATAAAGTACCAAGTAAAACCTTTTGGATAGTGTGGATGATAGTTGACTTGAATCTGTGCAAAAATAGAAACTTTTGCGCTTAGTCCAGGAATTTTCAAAATTCTCTGGAACGTGCTTTTGATCTGAATTTTTACAGGTGATAGATATACAAATTCCCTACGTTGTCCTATTTTTCAGAATTTGTGGAGTAGCATAAGTGTGGTTGTTTTCCAGATCATTACAGATTGTTCTGTTTTTGACAGATACTGTTTTCAATGCATAGTTTGTTTGTTTCCTAGTTTCTATGGATTATATTGATCAATATAAGTTGTGGAAATGATACACTACAATAGGCATTGTGTGGAAACAATAATGAATCTTGTCTTTGACAGTACCAAAGTGGACGATTTGTCTTTATCATACTAACCTATCTCACGAAGTTACGTTAAGTTTTGTCTAATTGAAGTTTTCAAGTTTTGGGTGAGATATCAATATGAGGAGAATAAGAGTGACAAGACCCTAAGATTGGGGATGCCCAAGGAACCCCCAAGGTAATATCCAAGGAAGATCCAAGCAACTAATCTTTGGCATCCCCTCTTTCATCTCTAACATTATCGGTAATCTTACTTGGGGCTATATTTTCATTCGTCACATGATATGAGTTTTGCTTGGAGCGTCATTTTACTTTGTTTTGATTTTCTTGCTGCTATCTATAATAATATTTTGCATCTTTTTACTTCAATAAAAATGTCAAGTATAGCCTTTGTCATGCTTATTTTGCAAGTATACGAGTTGCTGTTTTAAAACAGAAATTTTATCGTTGTTGCAAAAATTCTCTAGAAAAGTCAGAATGTGATAAAATCTTGAAACTTTTCATAATAAGCTATGATAAATTTTCTACAATGTGGTAATTTTTCAAAAAAAAATTAAGTTGAATAAGTATGGATCCTTCTTCATCCTTTACAGATTGTTCTGTTTAGACAGATTGCTGATATGATTGCATTGTTTGCATATGTTTGCTTGTTTAATGATTCTATTTGAGGATAGGAGTATTAAATATGCAGAGGCCTTTAGTATGAAATGTTAAATTATAATTTTAGTGATTTGCTACATTACAGAATGATAAGGTTTTGCATTTATTTATACTAACTTATCTCACGAGTTCTTGTTGAGTTTTGTGTGGATGAAGTTTTCAGTATTAGGTAAATCGTGATATGAGAGGAATTAAGGAGACACAAAAGCTCAAGCTTGGGGATGCCCAAGGCTTCCCAAGTTAATATTCCAAGAAGTCTCAAGCATCTAAGCTTTGGGATGCCCCGATAGGCATCCCACCTTTCTTCTTCAACAATTATCGGTTAGTATCGGTTGAGCCTAAGTTTTTGCTTCTTCACATGATATGTGCTATGCTTCGAATGTCATTTTATTTTGTTTTTATTGCTGTTTTAAAATACTTAGATCTAAAACTTTTAAATAAGATAGAGTCTTCAAATAGCTACCCATTTACTTAAGTACTCATTTGATCTTCACTTATATCTTTTTGAGTAGTTTGTCATTCACTCTCATGCTTCACAATTATTTTGAGAGATGAAAATTTTTATGCTCATGTTCTTCACTTCAATTTATTTGAGCTTATCAAAAGCAATTGTAGCATATGAAACTAGTCCCAAAGTGATAGATATTCAAGAGGATATTCAAGAGGGGTACAATAAAAACTTTCATGAAGATCATTGGACAAAATAAACTTGATTCTTTGTAATAGTTTTGAGATATGATGATAGTGATATGTGAGTCATGTTGATGAGTAATTATGCTTTAGTAAGAATATTGATGTTAAGGTTTGTGATTTCCTATGCAAGAACGAAAGTCAATAGTTATGCAATGAAATTATATCCTACTTGTGGTGCATTATTCAGTGTTAGTTATGCTTAATGCTCGCTTAGAACCGGGATGACAAAAATGTTTTTGAAACGTCACGGAACATATGAGATGTTCCATGAGATGAAATTGGTATTTCAGACTCATGCCCGTGTCAAAAGGTGTGAGACCTTTGACAAATACTTCGCCTAAAAGATGGAGGAGAATTGCTCAACTAGTGAGCAAGTACTTAGATTGTCTGGGTACTACAATCGCTTGAATCAAGTGAGAGTTAATCTTCCAGATAAGATAGTGATTGACCGAGTTCTCTAGTCACCATCACCAAGTTACTGGAACTTCGTGATGAACTATAATGCAAGGGATGATGAAAAATGATTCCCGAGCTCTTCGTGATGCAGAAATCGATGAAGGTAGAAATCAAGTAAAGAGCATCAAAGTGTTGATGATTGACAAGACCACTAGTTTCAAGAAAAGGGCAAAGGGAAAGAAAGGGAACTTCAAGTAGAATGACAAGCAAGTTGTCACTCCCGCGAAGAAGCCCAAAGCTGGACCAAAGCCTGAAACTGAGTGCTTACACTGCAAAGGAAATGGTCACTGGAAGCGGAAATGCCCTGAATATTTGGTGGATAAGAAGGATGGCAAAGTGAACAAGGGTATATTTGATATACAGGTTATTGATGTGTACCTTACTAGTGTTTATAGTAGCCGAGTATTTGATACTTTTTCGGTTGCTAAAGATTAGTAACTCGAAACAGGAGTTATAGAATAAACAGAGACTAGTTGAGGGTGAAGTGACGATGTATGTTGGAAGTGGTTCCAAGATTGATATGATCATCATCATACACTCCCTATACTTTCGGGATTAGTGTTAAACCTAAATAAATGTTATTTTGCGTTCGCGTTAAGCATGAATATGATTTGATCATGTTTATTGCAATACAATTATTCATTTAAAGTCAGAGAATAATTGTTATTCTGTTTACATGAATAAAACCTTCAATGGTCATACACCCAATGAAAATAGTTTGTTGGATCTCGATCATAGTGATACACATAATCATAATATTGATGCCAAAAGATGCAAAGTTGATAATGATAGTGCAACTTATTTGTGGCACTGCTGTTTGGGTCATATCGGTGTAAAGCGCATGAAGAAACTCCATGCAGATGGACTTTTGGAATCACTTGATTATGAATCATTTGATGCTTGCGAACCGTGCCTTCTGGGCAAGATGCCTAAAATTCCGTTCTTCGGAACAATGGAACGAGCTACTGATTTATTGGAAATAATACATACCGATGTATGCGATCCAATGAGTGTTGATGCTCGTGGCGAGTATCGTTATTTTCCGACCTTCATAGATGATTTGAGCAGATATGGGTATATCTACTTAATAAAACACAAGTCTGAAACATTTGAAATGTTCAAAGAAATTCAGAGTGAAGTGAAGAATCACCGTAACAAGAAAATAAAGTTTCTACGATCTGATCGTGGAGAAGAATATTTGAGTTACGAGTTTGGCCTTCATATAAAACAATGTGGAATAGTTTCACAGCTCACGCCACATGGAACACCACAGCGTTATGGTGTGTCCGAACATCGTAACCGCACTTTATTGGATATGGTGCGATCTATGATGTCTCTTATCGATTTACCACTATCATTATGGGGTTATGCATTAGAGGCAGTTGCATTCACTTTAAATAGGGCACCATCAAAATCCGTTGAGACGACGCCTTATGAATTGAGGTTTGGCAAGAAACCAAAGTTGTCGTTTCTTAAAGCTTGGGGCTGCGATGCTTATGTGAAAAAGTTTCAACCTGATAAGCTCGAACCCAAATCGGAAAAGTGTGTCTTCATAGAATACCCAAAGGAAACTGTTGGGTAAACCTTCTATCACAGATCCGAAGGCAAAATCTTTGTTGCTAAGAATGGATCCTTTCTAGAGAATGAGTTTCTCTTGAAAGAAGTGAGTGGGAGGAAAGTAGAACTTGATGAGGTAATTGTACCTGCTCCCTTATTAGAAAGTAGTATATCGCAGAAACAGGTTTCTGTGACACCTACACCAATTAGTGAGGAAGATAATGATGATGATCATGAAACTTTAGATCAAGTTGTTACTGAACCTGGTAGATCAATCAGAGTAAGATACGCACCAGAGTGGTACAGTAATCCTGTTATGGAAGTCATGTTACTAGACCATGATGAACCTACGAACTATGAAGAAGCGATGGTGAGCCCAGATTCCGCAAAATGGCTTGAGGCCATGAAATCTGAGATGGGATCCATGTATGAGAACAAAGTGTGGACTTTGGTTGACTTGCCCGATGATCGGCAAGAAATTGAAAATAAATGGATCTTCAAGAAGAAGACTGACGCTGACGGTAATGTTACTGTCTACAAAGCTCGACTTGTCGCGAAAGGCTTTTGACAAGTTCAAGGGGTTGACTATGATGAGACCTTCTCACCCGTAGCGATGCTTAAGTCTGTCCGAATCATGTTAGCAATTGCCGCATTTTATGATTATGAAATATGGTAGATGGATGTCAAAACTGCATTCCTGAATGGTTTTCTAGAAGAAGAGTTGTATATGATGCAACCAGAAGGTTTTGTCGATCCGAAAGGTGCTAACAAAATGTGCAAGCTCCAGCGATCCATTAATGGACTGGTGCAAGCATCTCGGAGTTGGAATATACGCTTTGATGAGTTGATCAAAGCATATGGTTTATATACAGACTTTTGGAAAGGCCTGTATTTACAAGAAAGTGAGTGGGAGCACTACAACCTTTCTGATAAGTATATGTGAATGACATATTATTGATCGGAAATGATGTAGAATTTTCTGGAAAGCATAAAGGAGTGTTTGAAAGGAGCTTTTCAAAGAAAGACCTCAGTGAAGCTGCTTACACATTGAGCATCAAGATCTATAGAGATAGATCAAGGCGCTTGATAAGATTTTTCAATGAGTACATACCTTGATAAGATTTTGAAGTAGTTCAAAGTGGAACAGTCAAAGAAGGAGTTATTGCCTGTGTTGCAAGGTGTGAAGTTGAGTAAGACTCAAAACCCGACCATGGCAGAAAATAGAAAGAGAATGAAAAGTCATTCCCTATGCCTCAGCCATAGGTTCTATAAAAGTATGTCATGCTATGGACCAGACCTATTGTATACTCTACCCTGGTTTGGCAAGGGAGTACAATAGTGATCTAGGAGTAGATCACTGGACATTGGTCAAAATTATCCTTAGTAGAATAAGGATATGTTTCTCGATTATGGAGGTGATAAAAGAGTTCATCGTAAAAGTTACATCGGTGCAAACTTTTACACGTATCCAGATGACTCTAAGTCTCAATCTGGATACATATTGAAAGTGGGAGAAATTAGCTAGAGTAGCTCTGTGCGGAGCATTGAAGACATAGAATATTTGCAAAGTACATACGGCTCTGTATGTGACAGACCCGTTCTCTCGCGAGCAAAACAAGATCATACCTTAGTACTCTTTGGGTGTTAATCACATAGCGATGTGAACTAGATTATTGACTCTAGTAAACCCTTTGGGTGTTGGTCACATGAAGATGTGAGCTATGGGTGTTAATCACATACAGATGTGAATATTTGTGTTAAATCACATGGTGATGTGAACTAGATTATTGACTCTAGTGCAAGTGGGAGACTGAAGGAAATATGCCCTAGAGGCAATAATAAAGTTATTATTTATTTCCTTATTTCATGATAAGTGTTTATTATTCATGCTAGAATTGTATTAACCGGAAACATAATACATGTGTGAATACATAGACAAACATAGTGTCACTAGTATGCCTCTACTTGACTAGCTCGTTTATCAAAGATGGTTATGTTTCCTAGACATGGACAAAAGAGTTGTCATTTGATTAACGGATCACATCATTAGGAGAATGATGTGATTGACTTGACCCATTCCGTTAGCTTAGCACTTGATCATTTAGTATGTTGCTATTGCTTTCTTCATGACTTATACATGTTCCTATGACTATGAGATTATGCAACTCCCGTTTACCGAAGGAACACTTTGTGTGCTACCAAACGTCACAACGTAAATGGATGATTATAAAGGAGCTCTACAGGTGTCTCCGAAGGTACATGTTGGGTTGGCATATTTCGAGATTAGGATTTGTCACTCCGATTGTCGGAGAGGTATCTCTGGGCCCACTCAGTAATGCACATCACTTAAGCCTTGCAAGCATTGCAACTAATGAGTTAGTTGTGAGATGATGTATTACGGAACGAGTAAAGAGACTTGCCGGTAATGAGATTGAACTAGGTATTGAGATACCGACGATCGAATCTCGGGCAAGTAACATACCGATGACAAAGGGAACAACGTATGTTGTTATGCGGTGTGACCGATAAAGATCTTCATAGAATATGTGGGAGCCAATATGAGCATCCAGGTTCCGCTATTGGTTATTGACCGGAGACATGTCTCAGTCATGTCTACATTGTTCTCGAACCCGTAGGGTCCGCACGCTTAAGGTTTCGCTGACAGTTATATTATGAGTTTATGAGTTTTGATGTACTGAAGGAGTTCGGAGTCCCTGATGAGATCGGGGACATGACGAGGAGTCTCGAAATGGTTGAGACGTAAAGATCGATATATTGGACGACTATATTCGGACTTCGGAAAAGGTTTCGAGTGATTCGGATATTTTTCGAAGTACCGGAGAGTTACGGGAATTCGCCGGGGAGTATATGGGCCTTATTGGGCCATACGGGAATAGAGGAGAGAGGCCAAAAGGAAGGAGGCATGCGCCCCCCCCTCTGGTCCGAATTGGACAAGGGGCGCAGCCCCCTTTTCCTTCTTCCTCTCCCCCTCTTTCCCCTTCTCCTACTCCAACAAGGAAGGAGGGAGTCCTACTCCCGGTGGGAGTAGGACTCCCCTTGGCGCGCCCCCTCCTAGGCCGGCCGCCCCCTCCCCCTTTGCTCCTTTATATACGGGGGCAGGGGGCACCTCTAGGCACAACAACAATTGATCCTTGAGATCTCTTAGCCGTGTGCGGTGCCCCCCTCCATCATAGTCCTCGATAATATTGTAGCGGTGCTTAGACGAAGCCCTGCGACGGTACAACATCAAGATCGTCACCACGCCGTCGTGCTGACGGAACTCTTCCCCGACACTTTGCTGGATCGGAGTCCGGGGATCGTCATCGAGCTGAACGTGTGCTAGAACTCGGAGGTGCCGTAGTTTTGGTGCTTGATCGGTCGGGCCGTGAAGACGTACGACTACATCAACCGCGTTGTTATAACGCTTCCGCTTTCGGTCTACGAGGGTACGTGGACACACTCTCCCCTCTTGTTGCTATGCATCACCATGATCTTGCGTGTGCGTAGGAATTTTTTTGAAATTACTACGTTCCCCAACACGTTATCCCTACAAAATCATAGTCTTTTATGTTCCCCTTTCTTAACACAAGGTACCACTCATGCCTATCCCGTTGTCAGCCAAGCAATTGGTTCATACTTTTAACGCGCTTCAGCTTTTTCAACCTTCACGCAATACATGAGCGCAAGCCATGGATATAGCACTAGAATAGAGTATGATGGTGGAAGTTGTGTGGAGAAGACAAAAATGGAGAAAGTCTCACATCGACACGGCTAATCAATGGGCTATGGAGATGCCCATCAATTGATGTCAATGCGAGGAGTAGGGATTGCCATGCAACGGATGCACTAGAGCTATAAGTGTATGAAATCTCAAACTGAAAACTAAGTGGGTATGCATCCAACTTGCTTGCTCATGAAGACCTCGGGCATTTGAGGAAGCCCATCATCGGAATATACAAGCCAAGTTCTATAATGAAAATTCCCACTAGTATATGAAAGTGATAACTCAAGAGACTCTCTACATGAAGAACATGGTGCTATTTGAAGCACAAGTGTGGTAAAAGGATAGTAACATTGCCCCTTCTCTCTTTTTCTCTCTTTTTTTGGTGGGCTTCTTTGGCCTCTTTTTTATTTGGGCTTCTTTGGCCTCTTTTATTTTTCATAAAGTCCGGAGTCTCATCCCGACTTGTGGGGGAATCATAGTCTCCATCATCCTTTCCTCACTGGGGCAATTCTCTAATAATGATGATCATCACACTTTTATTTACTTACAACTCAATATTACAATTCGATATCTAGAACAAAGATATGACTCTATATGAATGCCTTCGGCGGTGTACCGGGAGGTGCAATGGTCTAGCGTAGCAATGACAAAAAACGGACAAGCATGAAAACATCATGCTATCTATCTTACGATCATGCAAAGCAATATGACAATGAATGCTCAAGTCATGTATATGATGATGATGGAAGTTGCATGGCAATATATCTCGGAATGGCTATGGAAATGCCATGATAGGTAGGTATGGTGGCTGTTTTGAGGAAGATATAAGGAGGCTTATGTGTGATAAAGCATATCATATCACGGGGTTTGGATGCACCCGCGAAGTTTGCACCAACTCTCGAGATGAGAAAGGGCAATGCACGGTACCGAAGAGGCTAGCAATGATGGAAGGGTGAGAGTGCGTATAATCCATGGACTCACATTAGTCATAAAGAACTCATATACTTATTGCAAAAGTTTATTATCCCTTGAAGCAAAGTACTACTACGCATGCTCCTAGGGGGGAGGTTGGTAGGAGTTAACCATCGCGCGCCACCGACCTTCATGCAAAGACAAATAATCAAAATATAATGCGTGCCAATTTGGTTACATAGTTAGGAGACCATACGTGCATGCTTCAGGAATCACAAACCTTAACACCAATATCCTTACTAAACACAACCATTTACTAGAACCTCCCACATATTATCATCTCTATATCGCAAAACTATTGCAAGGAATTAAACATATCATATTCAGTGATCTACAAGTTTTATGTAGAATTTTATGACTAACCATGTGAATGACCAATTCCTGTCATCTCTCTAAATAGATATAAGTGAAACAAGAGAGTTTAATTATTTCTACAAAAGATATGCCCACGCTCTAACAAATGTAAGTGAAGCAAAAGAGCATTCTACAAATGGCGGTTTTCTATGTGAAGAGAAACAGGCAATCCAAACTTCAAATGATATAAGTGAAGCACATGAAGCATTCTATAAAGCCATACTCAAAAGATTTAAGTGAAGTACAATGAGCATTCTATAAATCAACCAAGGACTATCTCATACCAGCATGGTGCATAAAAGAAAAGTGAAAACTAAATGCAAAAGACGCTCCAAGATTTGCACATATCACATGAATGAAACGAATCCAAAAACATACCGATACTTGTTGAAGAAAGAGGGGATGCCTTCCGGGGCATCCCCAAGCTTAGACGCTTGAGGCTCCTTGAAAATTTACTTGGGGTGCCTTGGGCATCCCCAAGCTTGATCTCTTACCTCTCCTCCTTTTTATCATATCGAGACCTCCTCGATCTTCGAACACTTCATCCACACAAAACTTCAACAACAAACTCGGTAAGATCCGTTAGTATAATAAAGAAAATCACTACTCTAAGTACTGTTGAAAACCAATTCATATTTTATTTTTTCATTGTGTCTACTGTAATATAATTTTTCCATGGCTTAATCCACTGATAGAAATTGATAGTTTCATCAAAACAAGCAAACTATGCATCAAAAACAGAATCTGTCAAAAACAAAACAGTCTGTAGCAATCTGAACATTCACCATACTTATGGTACCCCAAAAATTCTGCCCAAATTAGGAAAAATGAAAAATTTGTATAGAAAGACAGTGCAAAAAGAATCAGAACCGTTTGAACTTCTAGTAAAACATGTAAAATCATGCACTACAGCCAAAGTTTCTGTCCTACACCGCACAAACCAACAAGCATTGTAAACATCCTAAAGGCAAACATTGGCACATTATTTTTATAATACAATGGAACTGTACAAGGGGATAATTATTTCTGATGAAAAGTTTCTATAATTAATATTCACAAAGTTTCCATGAGCATGAACAAAGTTCAAGGAGCTCCCCCACTTCAACAAATGATTGTCTTTCTCACTTTCACTTTCCTTTTTGAAAAGTTTTGGGTTCCCCTTTTTATTTTATTTTTGTTTTTAAACTTTATAAAAGCACTTAACAGAAACAAACGACTCTCTAAAACTTCTGGGTTGTCTCCCTGGCAGCACTTTCTTTAAAGCCATTAAGCTAGGCATATAGTGCTCAAGTAATGAATCCACCCGAATCCCAAGGCATATCAAAGCCAATTTTAATTAACAATGATTTGTAATTTAGTAGTGAGCAAAAAGTAACATATATCATGCAACAACAAAGTCTAACTCTCTTCCTATGCATCGGCATGTCATAAAAGAACAATTCATGCACACCAAGTAAAGGCCAATGCATAGTATAAGCAGTTTCTTGCAATTCTATCATGTTGGAAACATAAAGAGGCGGAGATGTAGTTCCTCTCTCATAATAATTGCAAGTTGGAGAAGCAAGCACATGCATATTATATCAATCAAAATCATCATGTGTAACAGTATAATGCAACACATCAACATAATCCTTAATAAGAGCAAACTTCTACGATATAGTGTAGTCGGGAGAATTCAAAAAGATAATAGGACTATTATGTGTGGGTGCAATAGCAACAATTTCATGTTTAACATAAGGAACTATAGCAAGTTCATCTCCATAAGCATCATTCATATTGGCATCATGGCCACAAGCATAGCAAGCATCGTCAAAAAGGGGTATTTCAAGAGAATCAAAGGGATCATAACAATCATCACAGCAATCATCCTTCGGTAAGCACGAAGGGAAATTAAACAATGTATGAGTTGAAGAGTTACTCTCATTAGAAGGTGGGCATGGGTGATCAATCCGCTCTTCCTCCTTTTGTTCTTCGCTCTCCTCCTCATCTTTTTCATCCAATGAGCTCACAGTTTCATCAATTTCTTCTTCCATAGACTCCTGCAAAATATTAGTCTCTTCTTGGACAGCGGAGGAGTCATCAATATAGGGTTTAACATAGGCATTAGAAGCATAATTATCATAATAATATTGAAGTATGGCAAAAAATTCAAATTTGTAAAGAGTAGCATCATACTTTTCAATCAAACAAGCAATTTCATAAGCACCCTTAAAAGCAACAAATTCTTCAATTTGTTGAACATCATAGTAATTATAAACACCCTTATAATACGAAGATACGATTCCATTATCACTAAACTCACATTGATAGGGAAGGTGTTTCTTAGGGCTTTCAGAACAACAAGTAAAATCATATATTTCACATAAATTCCAAGCATAGCATTGCAAACGATGAATTTGATCCAGTAAAAGTTTCCCTTTTTGAGATATGCGGTGTCGCACATAACAAGCATGCTCATCTAAAGATTTTCCCTCAACTAAGCTAGTTGGGGTTTCAGCCCGAGCACATAGGGATCCAAGATTATCCAAGTAAAAAGCTTCAGGAGTGTGATAGATTTTGAGTGGTTCTTCAACCATTGGTGTAGTAGGTACAACTTTTTTTTGGTATTTTGCGTTTCCTACCCATAACTAAAGATAGAAAACAACTAAGAACAACAAATAAAAATTACTTAATGATAAAGCAAATAAGCACACACGAGAATATTCACCCCATGCTATGACTTCCCGGCAGTGGTGCCAGAAAAAGGTCTTGATAACCCACAAGTATAGGGGATCAATTGTAGCCTCTTTCGATAAGTAAGAGTATCGAACCCAACGAGGAGCTAAAGGTAGAACAAATATTCCCTCAAG
This sequence comes from Triticum aestivum, assembly GCF_018294505.1. Taxonomy (NCBI): domain Eukaryota; kingdom Viridiplantae; phylum Streptophyta; class Magnoliopsida; order Poales; family Poaceae; genus Triticum; species Triticum aestivum. The sequence goes on from NC_057813.1 coordinate 633,066,845, forward strand.
TTCTATCGACCACCGATACAACTCTACGCACGCTTAACACTCGCTTTACCTAGAACAAGTATGAAACTATAATTACTTTGTAGGTATTGTTGGATAGGTTTGCAAGAATATAAAGAGCACGTAAATATAAACTAGGGGCTGTTTACATAAAGAAGCAATAAAGTTAGTATGGAGAGTGTGAAAAGGTGGTGCTAGGAGTTGCAGAATTGTCCCTAAGCAATTGACTACTTTACTAGACCGATAGCAAGTTTTATGTGGGAGAGGCATAAGCTAACATACTTTCTCTTCTTGGATCATATGCACTTATGATTGGAACTCTAGCAAGCATCCGCAACTACTAAAGATCATTAAGGTAAAACCCAACCATAGCATTAAAGTATCAAGTCCTCTTTATTCCCATACGCCATGACCCACTTATCCGTGTTTGTGTTTCAGTCACTCACGCAACGCAGACAATAAGCAAACCATAAACATATTACAAACCCTACAGCGGGGATCCCGACACGGAGAGCACCATAGGGCAACAACATAACCACAAGCAAATTAAACCAATCATAGCAATTCACCAATTACCGATAGGACAACGAAAATCTAATCAGACATCATAGGATGGCAACACATCATTGGATAATAATATGAAGCATAAAGCACCATGTTCAAGTAGAGGGTACAGCGGGTTGCGGGAGAGTGGACCGCGGAATATAGATGGGGGAAGGTGACGGAGATGTTGGTGAAGATGACGGCGGTGTTGGTGTAGATCGCGGTGATGATGATGGCCCCCGTCGGTGTTCGGGCGCCATCGGAAGCGAGGTGGAGAGAGCCCCCCTTCTTCTTCTTATTCTTCTTCCTTGACCTTCTCCCTAGATGGGAGAAGGGTTTCCCCTCTGGTCCATGGTCTCCGTGGCGTGGGAGGGGCAAGAGCCCCTCCGAGATTGGATCTGTCTCTCTATCTCTCTCTGTTTCCGCGTTTCTGATTCTGCCCTTTCACCGTTTTTTATATATCCGGAGATCCGTAACTCCGATTGGATTGAAATCTTCGCCAAGATTTTCTCTGAAAAGTAGCTTTCTTGCTGCAAAAGAAGAGCATCAGCCGCCTTACGGGGTGCCCACAAGGGTCAGGGGCGCGCCCACCCCCCTGGGGCACGCCCCCTGCCTCGTGGCCCCCTCGGGCACCGCCTCGTGTTGATTTTTCTTCCCAAAAATCATAAATATTCTTAAAATATTCTCCGTTCGATTTTATCCCGTTTAGACTCCGTTTGATATGCGGTTTCTACGAAACATAAAACATGCAACAAACAGGAACTGACACTGGGCACTGGATCAATATGTTAGTCCTAAAAGTAGTATAAAAATTTGCCAAAAGTATATGTAAGTTGAATAATATTGGCATGAAGCAATAAAAAATTATAGATACGACGGAGACGTATCAAGGGATGATTATGTGATCCAATTAGATTAGCATTGTTGAGAGATTGCACTAGCGAAAGTACGAACCCTAGGCCTTGTTTTTAAGCATTGCAATACCGTTTTTGCTCCATTTTATCAATTCCTACCTTGCTATTTTTTATTGTTACTATTTACAAAAATCAATATCTACTACCATTACTACGCTTGTATCACCATCTCTTCGCCGAACTAGTGCACCTATACAAATTACCATTCTATTTGGTGTGTTGGGGACACAAGAGATTTTTTATTATTTGGTTGCAGGGTGTTTGAGAGAGACCATCTTCATCCTAAGCCTCCCACAAATTGATAAATTTTAAGTCATCTACTTGAGGGAAATTTGACACTGTCTTACAAAACCCTGCGCTTGAAGGCCCAACACGACTCTACAAGAACAAGTTGTATAGTAGACATCAGTACCGCACCAGCAGCGACGCCCTCGTCATCAACGAGGGCAGCCGCCCCTCCCCTCGTTTTTTCCGCCTTGTCCGGCCGAAGACCGAGCCGGGGTTGCTCCCCATGAAGGAGCACGAGGACATGACCGCCGCCGACGAGACCGTCCTCAAGTGGTTGAAGGCGGACTATACCCGGTTCTATAGACTCCTCGGCATGTAGAAGGCGGGCGGCGGCAGCGTCGTAGTAGGGCTAGGCGTAGTTGTTTTTAAATCATGTTTTTTGTTTTTTTGTACAAATTTGAATGAAATCGCCGAGTTTGGACGGATTTTGTGCCGATTTGGGGCGACCTAGGGGCGGCGGCTGGAAACACGTTCGCCCCACGCCGAAATTAACGTCGGTTCAGCCCTAGGCGGTGTTTTTCTGGCATCCTGGGGCCCGAACTGCTGGAGATGCTCTTAGACCAAGGAGAAAGCGGCTAGTTGGGGTTTGACGGCAGCAAAAACGCTGTGAGAGTAGGCTTCTTCTCTGTATTTTTTCCCCTACTGCCGCATACTGCGACTCGGCAACTTGTTATATTTTTCTATACAGGTACTTGTCGCCTTGAATGTTGACATGGTTTTCAAGATTTAGCTCTGAGCCTCTGACCACTAATTTTCACTGTAGTATGTTTTGTTTTACGAACTATAGTGCGTATATATAACAAAATAAACTTATTATATCACAGATATACATTTCGAGACAAATCTAGAAGAAAAAGTAGAAGTCCGCAATCTAACTATTAAAAACAGCATTTGTAGACAAAGTTTAGTTTAACTTAATACAAGTCCAAAACGACATTTCTTATGATATGAATGGAGGGCGTATCACTTTTCTCTATCGGATTTGCTAATTCTTGCCTAGATATGAATTTAACTATATACCATCGAGCACCTGCAAAGAGAAACTATATACCATCTAGCATCTCCACGACTCCACCATATGGTTTTACACTAACATTTGTGTGAATTTTTTATTTCTTTTTTTACCGTTTCATTTGCTTGATTTATGTCTTTTTCTTCATGCACAACTAAATATGCACGTCTACAAAGCCGCACATAACTATAGTTGTACGCCCGCCTAGCCACGCGCAACTATAGTTGCATGTTATCTCACGTGTGCAACTATAACATCTCTCGTTAGCCGCACATAACTATAGTTTCATACTAGTCGGGCGCGCACAACTATACTTGCATGCGACCGTGACTCACATTAAGCTCTCGAACCGCCGTGGGGTTAGGCTAGTCATAGTGGATAGTAACTTACTCCCTCCGTCCCTTAAAGAGTGTACTTTCAACTTTGTTGGAGGGTCAAACTATTTTAAAGTTTGACTGAGTTTGTACAAAAATATATCAATGTTTGTGAAACTAGTAAGCTTGCACGTGCAACGCACGTCTTAACTCTATCACATAAATAATATGAAAGATTACTTTGAGGTGCATCCCATCCGTTGTGCCATGCTCACTACTGTGGAACAAGATTATACTCTATAGGGCAGAGATAACATAAGTTGAAAAATCAATTCCAATACTTTGATTTTTATTTCACTCCTATGCATGTTATTTTCTGTCCAGCTATCTTTCTCCGGCATTAGTGGTGGAAGTTGTTCCAAATATATGTTCGGCTTCTTAGGTGGAGTCATAAAAGATTGCACAATGTTTTGTTTTTGCAGAAAACAAAATCTACCCTGTTAGGTGCAGCATTTTAAGATTTTTGACAGCTAAGCACATGAGTGAACATAGGCATAAAAGTAAACATAAGCAACCAATTTTGCATCGCAGTATGAAAGAATATTGGGAGGGGGTTAAAAAGCTTATGAAAACAAACAAATAAATAAATATTCGTTCAGAACTTTCGCAGGCTTCCTATTAGAATCCAAAATCTGAGATTGAAATGACACAATATTTGACCTATCAGAACATTTCTGACAGAGGACCATCACATTCTGAAATTGTATACTCGTGCCAACTTTTTCTACCACAAAGACTATAAGTTGTATCTGTTGAAAAGTATCAATAGAATAAAGCATGTACCTGTAGTAACCTTGACAACATCAATGGCCTTGTCATTCCTTCAGAACAACCATAATGAAACTATTATTGTCTTCTCTTTCAAATTAAAAGAGATAATATACATGATCAATTCTTATTTCTGAAAATACGTTGTTGGTAACACCCAGAGAGGTTATGGTCCACGTTGAATCCAGCTGCACTGGGTTGGTGGCTGGACAATGGTGGAGTTTTGGTTGTAGCGATGCGGTCATCGTGGTAGAGGTGAACCTCTGGGCTAAAATGCATTATAATGTAAGGTTAGAATCGAGGATTCTATAAGATAAAGAAGGGGTGGAGAGAGAGAGATGTCAGGTCGCTACCTTCTACTCCCTCCGTTCTTAAATATAAGTCTTTGGAGAGATTCTACTATGGACCACATACGGAGCAAAATGAGTGAACCTATACTCTAAAATGCATCTAGATACATCCGTATGTGGTCCATAGTAAAATCCCTACAAAGACTTATATTTAGGAATGGAGGAAGTAGTTAACGATAGATGGAGCTGCCCGTTGCTGAGGAGATAGGGTGAAGTGGGCAGCAGGCAGCACGACGACGGTAGGGAGAAGACCACAGTGCGGATCTCAAACTGAAATGGAGCTGGCGGTAGGGGGCTCCGCGCCGCCACGTCGCAGGCACACGGGTGGCCTCGTTCGCCGGCTCTTCATGGGCCCTTGTTCGCTGGCTCTACACAGGAATGATTACTTAGCAAGATTCAAAAAGGAAGAATATAGAGCAAGAACAAAATCTGCTACTTAAATAATGTAATGCCAATCCTCTTTTATATGAATATATAGCAGGGAAGTGCCGCATGATAATGTTTTGACAGAGGCTCCAACTTGGTCAGTGGTATTCTCATCGAAAATAACCTGCAAGTCAAACAACTGTCTATGCAAATAGCATATAGTTCCTTTCTTTCCAGAAGCTGGAATCACAATGTGCATCAGTTGGTACAAATGCTCAGTAATTACCTTTACTCTGTTCAAAATGTCTGTGATGATGTTTCCATGACCGTTGGATATAAGTTAATTAGAGAAGTAATACCACCAAGCTTTACCAACATTCAGAGAAGCATGTACTAAATATTCAAAGAATCATTTGTATAGTTGACTCACTGTATCTTTTCTCTGGGATATAACAGAACCAAGCTTTAGCAATGCAAATAACAGATCAATACCACCATGCAAGAGAAAGACACCTGAATGTTCAAATAAAGTCAGGACTTCTCCTGTTGATGCATGATCATAATTACATTTGCATTGACATTAAAGTTGAGGAACAAATGCTATATCGTTGATCCATGAGATGCTAGCTGCAAGTAAATATGCCACAGCATTACACCTAAAGTTAACGTGCAGATGCAAGAATCTCTACCTAATATTACCTCCCCACATTAATGTGACATGGTTGCCTTTTCCCATCTCTGTATATACGTGTTCACACAATCTATCTTGTAAAACAAGTGCAGGGAACAGACTGAATAATATTAGCAAACTTTAACCATAGCGGACATATATAAATATGTGATGAGCATTAAAAAGGAAAGAAAAAAAAGGTAAATTTCATGGACAAACCTTTCTTCCAGACACTGTTGAGACATGGTCCGATTTGCAAATTTTCCCAATAGGAAGTGAAAGTGAAGCAGACTACAATATATATGGTCCACAGATCATGGCTTGTACTCCGATTGTAATTTTAATTCAATTTTCATTATGTATATATATTACCCCAAAGATATCAATGCCCAAGGGAATCACTTCACCTGAGTGAAGATTCAGTTCTGGAAAGTGAAGTTACCATGTCCTACAAAAACAAATCTTATCAAACAAGCTCAATGGGCTAAGAACAGAAGTCGTACAAATCAAAGAGGCCAGCCCTTAAAATCTCAATTGTACCAAACATCCGAAGAATTTGCTAGATTAGCAGTCAGCACCAAGCTGTCAACAACTAGCTGCAATTGGCATCCAGCATTGTCAGTTATGATTGATGATCATTTACGTCAAAATTTCATAATTCTCTGCCAAGCACTCTGGATGGATCTGGAAGGTGGCGAGGTCCTGGTTAAAATGCAAACAGCTCATCAAGATCTCAAGGATCTCCCTTGCTCTATCTATCTGGGATTTGCCCTCACCATCTATGAACCAGACGTACGTACCTCAAGGATCTCCCTTGCTCTGTCCATCTTGGAGCGGCTTAACGACCCAAACGGCAGCAACATCCAGGCCACCGGACACACCCTGCGCACGTCCTCCGCCACCTCGTCCGTCACCCCGGTCTTCTTGTCCCGTCCCCACCCGCCTCCCATCCCGCGCGCCACAGCAGCTCCAGCTCGACGGGCAGGTCCAGCAGCCGTTCGCGGGCATCGGCTCCACGCCTTCTTCTCTGGCAGCAGCGCCGCCTTGAGGCCGTCGTCCCTCACCGCGTATAATGGGACTTCCAATTCCCATGTCCCCCTGCCTCCTCTTCCCGTCCTTCCTCGATCAAGAGGTGGAACAAGGGGATGCTGCTTCAGGTGCTAGGTCTGGGCTTTTGGACTTGGAAGGCCGCAGAGCAAGGAACGGACTCGTCGAATGATCGGTTGCGGGGATCTTGGGCCATGGAGCTACGGCGGCAGCGGTGGCTGCTTGATATGGGGAGAAGTTTTTTTTTTGAGAAAGATACGGGGAGAAGGTGGGGCTGCGTGATTGTAGGTCTTTGCTACTTGTGTGCGGGCGTGGGCAGAGTTTTCGTCCGCCCGAGGATATGTTTGCTTGTTTAATAGTAGTAGAGATCAAATAGGTATATGATGAAAGTATATTTTATCACGAATCTAATGCTACTAATTTGATGGCATAAATGTTGATGTATTATTATATAAACACGATCAAATATAAAAAAGTTTGACTTTCCAAGAAAGTTGGAAGTACACTCTTTAAAGGACGGAGGGAGTAGACTAGTAACATACATATGTTACTAGTCTATGTTACTACCATCATAGTGGGTAGTAACATAAGTATAGTATCATGCAAGCCTTCATTTATTATGTTGTAGACTCATTTTGCATTGGGGTGCGTTATGTTATGGTAACATATCATGTTACCACAAGCACTTCTTTTCTCATTAACTCCATGCCACATAAGCATATATGTCTTGGGATGTGTTATGTTACTACCTAAGTTACTCCTACTATGGCTAGCCTTAGACTAGCCACAATGCATAGTAACATACAGTAGTAACATACACATATCCCTAGACTATGTTACTACCTTCGTAGTGGGTACTAACATAAGTGTGGTAACATACAAAGCTTCATTTATTGGGTTATAGACTCATATTGCATTGGGACATGTGATGTTACAGTAACTAGCTAAGTTACTGTAACTACCTCTCTCCTCATTAACTCATTGCCACATAAGCAAATTTGCTGAGTTGGACTCGATGTTCCTGCTGAAGTTACTCCCCTGTGGCTAGTCTTAGGAGTAAAGCATTCCGAGGTTGGCGCATCTCGTTGGGCGTGGAGTGAAGCATTGGGAACCCCAATACCTTTCTTCAGAGCAGTTTTTTTTCGCGTCCCTTCGCCCCGGCATTAGTGCTTCGCTTCTGGTTCTTCAGAAGAATCAACTGAGTTTCCCTTCTTCATTGATTCGGGGGGAAGGGAACCGACTACCAGGTGAGAAGCTAGACATCAAGGCGCAACTATTTACATGTCCCCCGCAAAAAAAAAGTTACATGTCCACACACAGGGGTGCTATTCTAGATGTATGCTCGTAAGCCTCCTAAAAAAATCTAGTGTCTAGGTTGCAGAGTGAAGTGCCTCCGTGCATTTTGTTTTCTCTAAAGAACATAGGAGAATTGTGATTTTCATTAGAAGGAGAAACGGCGCTAGAGTGCCAACTGTACAGGGTGCCCGCAAAAAAACGGACAAACACATAGGGAAAGATTAAAAAAAAAAAAACCTAAGCTCCGCTCTACTCTCGGGGCACCAGCCGGCGACCTCCGGCCAACACCCAACATCTTATCTCGTCATTTATGCCGTTGAGAACAACTGTAGCTGGTCGCTCGTGAACTCTGAAGATCATGTCGTTTCTCTCCTTCGAGATGACACAAATGACAAGCATGGGCATGCTACGCGCCTGCAGCTTCTCCCTTGCGTGACTGGTGAGCCCAACAATCCAGGAAGCCATGCTAGCAGCCAACATACTTAGGCTACTTCCAATGCGTTGGTGCTTACATGAGGTGTTAAATACATTGAAAACTTTAGCAACTAAAGCCCTCAACATATAGATGCTTAACTTGTTGGTGCTAAGCATTCTTCATTTAATGGTTTTACAACTAAAGTTCTTCATGCATTGGTGAGATTTTTCCATTTAAGTCTTTTGTCTAGATTCTTGCGTTTAGCATTGTTTCTTTCTGGGGCCACCACACTCATCTCTCTCTTCTTAATTACCTTGTCACATCAGACTTTTTGCCTACATGACAGCCTTAGCACCTGTACAAGGTGGAGCATTGGGAGGAGCCTTACAATTCGTGCTGAAAATGTACACAAAATCTGAACGGTTGTGACATGTGAAAAAGTAACATGCTTACAATTCCTTTTGTGCACCATCTTCATTTTTTTTTATATTCTTAATCAAAACTTACACACATATACTTCAGCTTGCAATTGATATAGATGATTCAGATGAGTCTATAGCAAGGGAGATAATGAGCTTATTTTCAGTGGTCAAGAACAAGGAGCCTTGTTCCCTGCAATTGATTTGGTCAAAGCACGCAGCGATGTATGGGCGTTACGGCGGCCGTGCTCTACCGGCGACACAACCCGTTGCAGTAGAACAGGAAAATAGAGGCCGCGGAGAAAGCCAGAACCCCAAAGACGGCTGCTTTTGAACTCAACGCACTAGCTAGCCCTCCTGAAATTCCTGGTCCTCGAAATGACGCCGCGACGGCGGCTGTCTTGGTTCTTCTCCTTTAGTCATTTCCACTTCCCTTAATTTTATTTTATTTTTCTCTTGAAAAATGGAAGTACTTTGTTCTCCGACTCTGCACCAACTTCTTTTTGGAACATCTGACTCTGCACCAACTGATAGGACGTACTTCGACAACTGGGGACACTTGCACGGAGCTAGTGTTGCGATCTGCAACCTTTTCCACTTATCCCGTCGATGAACAGAGTTCAGATGCGTCTTCGCGAGCAGCGGTCCCATGTTCCATCCACCATCGCCCACGCCGACGGCGCGTCGATGCTTGATCCATCCATCCATCGATCGATCTAGAAGGAGCGAACGAACCAGCCAGCCAAAAGGTAGCGGCGCGTGATCGATCCACCCGTCGCCGAGTAAAAGAGGAAGGCATCGAATCCGCAGGCGGCGGCAATCATGCCGCGCGCCCCGATCCTATATCTGAACGCGGAACGCGCCCACGTCGCCGTTGGATTTGGCCAGTTCCACTTCCACCCGACTGCGTGGTGCGTGCGCTCCATCCAAACTGTCCCCCGCCCGGCGCCACCGTGCATGAGCTCAGCGCCGGCCGAACTCTCGCGGCCCGCATGCATGCGCAGTGCCATTGCGCCTCCGGCCAAATTAACCCGGCCCGCTGCCTGTGCCTGTGCCTGGCCGTCCGGCCGCCGGTCCAGCTGCCGCCACCGCCCGTCAGATCGACCACCACAGGTTAATCGATCAATCATGTCGCCCGGGCCGCGTCGACTGCGCGTGTCCCTTTCCCCGATCTGGCCGGCTACAGCCCTCGTGCCGGAACCCGCCGGAAACCTGGCCATCGTAGCACCAGCGACGAGGTTGATGTTACCCGCTGCACATGCGTTATGGGTGATTGGGTGGGGGCGCCCCACGTACTGTGCGTGCTGAGATGATGCGCGCGCAGGCACAGTGCGTTTACAAAACCTGGGAATATAATCGACCGGCCTGTCCCGAGCCTGCCGCCGGAAGAAAACAACCGACAACTCGGCCGAGGCCCGCGTCACCACACACACAGGAGCCGATCGTGATCGGCCGTCCGTCCGCTCCGGCGTCGATCGGATGCGTACAACGAGCACACTGTGCGCCGCCGGCCGCATGTGTCGTCCGCGGGGATCCACGTACGCCGTCCGATCCATCGCAGTCGGATGGCGACGGCCGGCCGGGGTCATGCATGTGCAGTGTGCAGGCCATGTGTCGGGGCCCGGGACGGGCGACGTGTCCGCCAGTTTGATCAGAGATGACACACAGTGACACAGTACGTACGACGAACCCCACCCGCGTACGAAACTCAAAGTAAATGCGTTTTTCACCTATATAAGAACACGTGATTTTATCCTCGTAGAAAACAGCCACACTTGTATGTAAATACGTAGTACATGCACTGTACGCTCGGATAAGTCAGGCCCGATGGGTACGTGATTCGACGGGGCTCCACGTACGTACGTACGAGGTACGCCTTTGCCATTTCGAAAGGTTCTAGGTTTGTTCGTGCCGGGTGGTAGCTGGCCTAGCGCTCGACCGGTCTTCGTGGGGAAGATACGTATTTCACCCGGAACGCACACCGGGAATAGAAAATACGTATTTGCCCGACGTTGACGTAGGCCCTCGATCCACACGTTGGGTTTATCTGCTCGCACGTAGTGCGTACGCCGTCCCGCTTCGTATGGTTGAGCACGTGTTGTCACTTTTTAATCTCATGGCCGGCCTCTATCGACGCGTACGTGCGGTTGCTACAAGAAGAGTTAAAGTCATTCTTTTCAAAGTTAAAAAAAAAGTTATTCTTTTCGAATTCGAATCTGTACGGAAGAGAGTTAATTAACTTGACCCGTCACGAGAGTCTAGCATAGGAGTACACCACTCGTTGTTTGGCCAAGTAACCATCATCTGCTAATTTGTTCTTTGGCCAAGCAATCATAGATCATCTGCTTTGTGATTCGTGAAGTGGCTAGATGCGAGACGCGACCGAGATGGACCGATGTGGAACGCGGGAATCTTTTCTAAAGTTGCTTTTCGTCGAGCTGAAACTACAAAAAACGCGTGCACACGGCGTGCAATGCAATGCAACGGCTTGATCGATGAGATAGCTTGGAAACTGAATTGTTTTAGGCAGAAATATCTGACCGCTTTACCAGTTCGGTAATCGCCACTCCACTTTGTTTGCATGCAGTGCTATATCTCCAGCTCACGTTCCCTCCCAGCTTCACCTGGACAAAAGATATTGCTATATTCCCAATTATGGCTTTATGTGGCGAAAATGGCTGTGGGCGTGTGCGTACGTACTTTTGGGTGGTGCACACGTTTTTTTAGATGTTGATGCACAACTTTCTTTTTCCCTAAAACAAAGACATAAGATTTGCCTCATTCATTAAATAAGAAGAGAGTTTAGAGTGTTACAACTTACAGGTAACCCACAGTCATGGCATGACAATTACTCACGCGAAATAATGAGCCTTAGTTTCTCGGCGCTCACGGTAACCCAAAGTTTGAGCTCTTCTAAGATGATGTTAAGGAGAATGGGCGGCAGCACACACTTGTGGCGGAACACCGGAGCGTTTGGTTCGGTCCAATTTGTCCAAGACACAAGCGTGGTGAGGGAGGCCATAGCTTGTCTATTGGGGTTTTGCTTGTCGGTTCTCTTATCCCATCACTCATCGAGGGAGTTCGCAAGGTGCCAATTGGAGGGTGTCCATGTGAGCAAGACCAAGCTTCTTAATTATTGATCTCTAGAGCCTAAGCGTGTAATGACACTTGAAGAAAAGGTGTGTATCCGTTTCTTATTCCTTTTTGCATAACTGGCAGAGGCCACAAGCTTTATTAAGGTGTAAGGATAGAGCCAATCGTATATCTTCTCTCATCTTGTACTGGCAAGCTAAACACATTATCAATGCGGCCACCTATGGGTTAATTGCATGTTTCTCCTTCCTCCAGCTGCCATCTTGCAATAGCCTAATCGCTTGTTACCACCATCCATGGTTGGGATGCGCCGTCGCAGCTTCGCCTCCCCTACCCTGCCCGAGCTGCTCCCTCGGTTGTGCTTCCATCGTCACGATCGTTCCTCTAAACCATCTCCATCCTTGGGAACAGTGGTGGAGCTTGCACAAAAATGCTGGGCGGGCTGGGTGGGCCACACTGTGAAGGATTACTACTAGATTGTATTCTACAACCCATGAGCTGGCTATAAATATATGAGGAGAAACGCGAGAGCTGGGCGGGCCCTGGCCCATTCGGCCTTGCCTAAGCTCCGCCAGTGCTTGGGAACTTCCCGCATCCTCCCCCTCGCACCTAACCTTGTCAATCTCTAACTTCTCTCCACCAACGACACCGTTTCCACGTCGTCTCCGGCACCGGATCACTCCTGGCTTGGCCTCGATGACAACCCTACATTACATGCAGAATTTTTTTTTGGCCAACTGAGAAATAGCAATTGCGATTATTTTTTTGCGAAAAATTCTTCCAATCTAATAAGAAGATGTAACAATAGTACACATCTCCATAGAAGTAAAAAAGATTACAATCAGGACCATAGACCTCCATGGACCACCTACTGACGACTATAAGCACTACACAAGGCGCGCCACTGTCATCGTCCCTTCCTTACCGAAGTCGGGCAAATCTTTTTGTAGTTGATAGTGAAAAATCGTCATGGTAAAACTCCAAAAGATCAAGGCACTAGAGCAGCAACCATAATCATTGATGAAAAATGTAGAGCACGAGAATCCCACACCAACAACCACGAGCGTCAGCTAAATCCAGAAGACCAAAACCGACCAAACCCAAATAGATTCGTCAGAGACACACGTATATGCACCCTCCATCGATACTAGACACACCGACATCGCCGGAGCGGGCATAAGGCAGAGAGGACATTATTCCGACTCTGGGGTGTTGCTGCCGCCTGGCCATTCCGACCAAGACATTGAGCACTGCCATCACCCAAACCATGGCCGAAGTGCCGGCGACTCAATAATCCTAACTCCGGGAAAGAACCCCAAACTACTAGTGCAACCTAACGTCGTTGAGGCCCACAGAGGAGAGGGGAGGCCGACGATGCACCAGAGGAGCGGCTAGCTAAGTATTTTGAAGGGGGAAACTTATGCTCATTTGTGTCCATAAGCAATTGCAATTAATAACTACTAATACTCTCTTCATCTCATATTAATTATCTCTCGAACGGATGTATCTAACACTAAAATACGTCTAAATATATCCATTTAACAACAACTAATATGGGATGGAGGGTATGATGGGTCAATGACACGGACTGTTTTATCAGCAAAAAATCACATTAAAGATGCCCAAAACCAAATCCCTGAAATTTCCCTCTCTCTCTCTCGCTGCATATACGTACGCGCACTTGCATCGGTGCCCAACAGCCCATGCCACCTCCCCATGCCGGAGATCTACTTCTCCGATCACACCCCGTCAGAGTCGCAAACTCGAATTAGGCGACGCCGCAAAGCCGAGAGATATGCGCCCGCTACGTGATTAGGCCGGTCCGCGCTTCGAATTAAATGCCCCGCCCAACCCTAACCGCGCACGGCGCATCTCTCATCTCGTCTGCATGACTGCATCTGCGCGCCCACGTCACCGCCGGCGACGTCCAGCGACCGTGACACGGCCACCGGCTCGCGGCCGTCCGATCATGGCTCGAACGCCCACCGGCCGGGACCGGCCCAGCGAATCAATCCTCGCCACCTGGCGCCCGGCACTCTAGCCGAGAGGAAAAAGGAAAAGTCTCTCCAGCTGGGTGAGTACGTACGCCGCTCTGCCTAGCTATACGTAGTACCAGTACAGCTATACTGGTAGTATACTACCAGTAGCAGAGCCGTAGCCTTCCCGGCCCCTCCCCATCTCTGTGAAAGCATCGGCGCAAAAACTAGTTGACCTGACCATGCCCTCTGCGCTGGCTCCTATTAATACCATCGTCTTCCTCGCACTCCTCTCCTCCTTCATAATCATACCCCTCTCGGTAAACGGCGCTTGCAGCAGCCGATCCCTCCACCCACCCGGCCGGCCATCGGTGGCTGGCTGCCGGCTGCTGCTTCTTGTGTTGGTTCCACTTCCACTGCTGTGCGCCGTGGAGATCGGCAGCAGCAGCCGTCGGTCCTCTCCTCTCTTCTAGCTCCTGCCGACCGATCTATTGATCTGTCTGAGGGGGGAACGAGCTGCGCGGTGTGGCGGCCGCCGGGGAGGCGATGAATTCGCTGAGCATGGTGGAGGCGAGGCTGCCGCCGGGGTTCAGGTTCCACCCGCGGGACGACGAGCTCGTGCTCGACTACCTGACCAGGAAGCTCGGAGGCGGCGCCGGAGGGGCGGCGGCCGCGGTGGCGAGCATCTACGGCTGCCCCACCATGGTCGACGTCGATCTCAACAAGATCGAGCCCTGGGACCTCCCTGGTAAGACCTAATCCAGATACTCCTGTATACCCAAGTAGCTTAATTACACCAGCATGCGTGTGTGCCTAACTGCCTATATGCTTGTGTGATGAGTTCTAGTTTCATCGTCTTCCGGATCATACATACATATGCATGAGTACTTCGCTCCCTGAGGATGATTTATCTGTTCGATTTAATTTCCTTCTCCCGTCTGGCTGCTGATTCGTAATTATTCTTTTAATTTGAAGTCGATGACGTCCCAAATCCCCTTAAATATATCTGATATATCTCCAGTGTATATCTTTTGACGGAACTAACAACGATTTGGTCGTTTCTAAACGGACAATCTTCAGTTCTCCACTGTACTAATTAAATTCCTTGTTCATTTTTTAACAAATAAAGAAGAAATCACATCCAAGAAATTAATTATTTGTCCGTGTGCGTATGCATGATTGTCCAGGGTTCTCAATCATGCATCAAAATGTATTGCTCTGTTGATTCAACTTGAATTTAAGATTTTGGGACCAATCTATGTATTTATGTGCAGCTCAATTAGCTATCTCCATTAATTTCCAGCCTATTAATTCCATGAACAGTTCTCTTTGTTCCTTTCCGCTCATGCATGTGTAGTTTCCTTCAGTTGCATCCAAATCTAAGGTGGCTGCGTGCATGCTGCTAGTGGCTGGCTAGTTGATCCGTTTCCACTCCCAGCCATAACTGAAGTGACCACGACAATTTCAATCTCATCAAGTTGCAAGTTGCAACTATGCATGCATGCTTCCCATACCGCTAGAAACCGACCTTTCCTCCTTTCCTTTTCTTTTCTCACTTTTTTGGCCTTTCTTTTGGTGTGCCCATGCTTTTCCCCCTCTTTATATGTCCTAACTAATTTAATTACCATTCGATTTTTTGGTCGAAAGGCAAGAAAATATCAGAGTGAGATCACCACCAAATTAACTAGTAGAACTGTAGAGAGAGAGAGAGAGAGAGATCAAATTCTTGCACAGTATACTTTATTTTTTTGCCTCTTATTCCAGATATAGGAGACTTGATCAAGGGATGAATATATATAGTTTCTGGAAATTATTCTACAATGAGAACAAAATTCGCACGTCTTGTCTGCCTCTCCATCCTTGTCGCCTTCCCCTCCCCATAACAGAAGGATATTCTCAGAGCCATGAGTTTGTTTGGCCCCTTGCTGGCCTTCTCCGCATCTGTCCCTGTTCTTGCCATACCATCAAATATTCCCCCAATTTGCCTGATCCTTAAAGGGAATTCACAGCCCACGGATGGGGACAAACTTAACACAAAAATGAGGCCTTCCACCTTGCCTATTAGTAGAAATCACACCATGCACAAAGCCATATGAAAAGAACATATATATAGAAAGGGTTGGATGTGTATAATTGATATATCTCACAAGAAAAGGCAAGATGCCTTCCCGTGATCAATAGATCTCCTTTGTTTTGGTTCCAAAAATATCTATTATTCTCCCTATTATGCAATTACCTATTAGTGGATATTTTCTCTGCCTTAATTAAATGGGGCTCTAATGTTAGGACTTTCTCTTAAAAAATGGAGAAGTGTAGTCAGACATACTACTTGGGTTTGCACATTACACACAGTACATCATAGATGCACATCAACATGTTCCAAAAAGATTATTATTTTGTTCATAGTTCATCTCATTTTTACATAATTGTTTTAATTTCCTCCCTGATTGTATTCAGAAATTGCATGCATTGGCGGCAAGGAGTGGTACTTCTACAGCTTGAGGGACAGGAAGTACGCTACAGGCCAGAGAACAAATAGAGCAACTGAATCGGGCTACTGGAAGGCCACCGGAAAAGACCGATCAATAAGCCGGAAAGGGTTGCTTGTTGGCATGAGAAAAACCCTAGTGTTCTATCAAGGCAGAGCCCCTAAGGGGAAGAAGACTGAGTGGGTCATGCACGAATTCCGCAAGGAAGGGCAAGGCGATCTGATGAAGTTGCCACTCAAGGTAATCATCATTATATAATTATACACATGAGCAAATTTAATCTTACTACTTGATACTCCACTCTTTTCTCCTTTTGTTCCTTATTTGATGCTTATAGTATAATGCATCACATGTATGGATAGTGCAGGAGATCCCACCAAAAATTAATGCACACAAACTATATATCTCGCGACTTTTTTTAAGGAAGGGAGGGGACACTGAAAATGAAACATAACAGATCTGAATTCATATGTGGTAGATTTTATGAGAAGTATGAACTAATATAAAGAAACAAAAACCTTTTGTTCACGTGACATCCACATGTGGAGGCTGCTGGCCGGAATGCCAACTCATCCTATAATACATGTGCAGTGGATAATGTAGTACCACCCGACAGCTCATTATACACGCATGCCCTCTCAATTCAAGATCTAGCTAGGTAGCTATAGAGAGTAGAATTCAAGCGCCAAAATAACTAGCTTCTTAACTAGCCCTTAATTTGTGATAATTAGGCGTCATATAAATAATACTGCAAGATGTCTAAAAACTGGTGTGGTTTGTTCATGATTTTAATTGTGGATTAGCCAGGCCGGTTCCGTTGTACTTGATCCATTATTTACATGTGTGGGTCACTCTCATGCCAGCTACGTACATGGATATGAGGATGATCTGGTCTCTTTTAGATGTACACCCCAATATATATATGATCACTTCAGATGCATACATATATGATATAATACCAATTAATCTACTCACTTATTTTCCAGTCTAATGATGTTAATGTGTAATATTTTGTTAAACAGGAGGACTGGGTCTTGTGTAGGGTTTTCTACAAGACTAGGGCAACCGTTGCCAAGCCACCCACAGGGAGCAGCTACAACATTGACAGTGCAGCCGCAACCTCACTGCCTCCTCTCGTTGACAACTACATTGCCTTTGACCATCCTGGAATGTCGACGGTGCAAAACCTAGAGGGTTATGAGCAAGTGCCCTGCTTCTCCAATGGCCCCTCCTCTCACCCATCGTCGTCGGCCTCGATGAACATCCCGGTGACGGCAATGGCGCCCATGGCTGCTGATCAGGAGCAGCAGCACATGGGGAAGGCAATCAAGGACGCGTTGAGCCAGCTCACCAGGTTTGAGCAAGGCAATGTGAAGAGGGAGGCGCCTGCCCAGGGTGGTGTGTTTGCTCAAGATGGGTTCGAGTACTTAGCTGATAGTGGCTTCTCACAGATGTGGAACTCACTCAATTGATTTTCTAGCTAGTGATATTATTGCTACCAATCAAGGATGGATATAACTCTTGAAAAGAAGATCTAGACTTGGGTGTGTGTGCCTATATGTGCTATTGCATGCAGTTGTGGTATATAGCTAGTAGTACTATCATTCAAGTTCACATTATTTGTCAAAAAGAAAAGGAGGGTCAGAGGAGAGAGCTGATATATGTCATCAGTGATGTAAATCTGTATATACATTATTTGTGTACGACTATGGATAAGAAGGAAAAATTTAGTATCTGGTGCTAGAATATATTATAAACTAATATATTGAAACATAAATTTTGGTGGTTCGTATTACAGAATCTACTCTATTTGTCTGTTGGGCTTTCTTGTGTATTAGTTTGGTCTGTGCAAATGATTGACATATACTCATTATATAATGGTTATACATTCGAGACTAATCTCCCGCTCCGCTCCTTCTGAGTTCTAAGGGAGGTTATATATGTCGCCGTCCACTTGTTTATCTTTCTTCGGTGCCAAATATATATCTCATATTTAATGACTGAAATTCCTGTTTTAATTGGGCCCGCTCCAAGTTTCCAATAAATCAAAGGGGCAACTGCCCATTTTAAATTACTATTGGACATTTCTCAGATCAGCCCCTTGGCTGCAGCATGTGGTTTCTACTGGGCCTTTGACCTGAATTTGCAGTTTTACCAAGGAATTAAGCAGTAAACAGAAAGTCTGTTTGAAAAGTCAGATCATTAAAGAGTATATATTCACTTTTTTTCTTTTTTTTTCTCATACATGAATTAAATGTTTATCCGATGCAACAGAAAAATGCTTGGTCCTTTCCATGTGGACAAAAAGAAAGACAGACAAAGTCATAGCACACAAGTGGAGATTCTTTAAAATATATTTATATGCCGTGAAAGGGATTTAAGTTCACACCTATATCCTCATGTGCCTGGTACTAAGATCAGTTAGTAACTTGAAAACCCCTAACTAATTTCAAACACCAACATGTGGACCATATAAAAACACTACGAGTTACACAAGCCCACTAGTATATACTCGAGGTATTTATTATTCTCTAAAGCTAGTTGACAATACACTACTTTGATTTGCATTCACGATTCTCCACCACTACTGCTAACTAATCATTGTGCACGAAAAATTCCAAGAGGGTACTTTCCTGGGAAATCCTTATTGTAATAGCTCTGACATCCTTACATATATTAGTAGTATTGATGATGATGCAGTTGCCAACCTAACCAATGAACTCATGCAGCTGAACCTGTACTTACCATGAACCATATGCATGAATCAGTACTTCAGTGGTACACAAACATGCCAACAGTTCATGCATGAAATGGAGTAGCTGGTAGGTGGTTCTTGTTGCAATTCATCAACAGCATGATCATCCCTGATAAGTTGGGGTACCATGTGGTGTGGGCTCCAGATCTCAGCCTCCTAAAAGCTCAGATCTTGTCTCTTTCACTAGCCTGAACTCTGTAGAGAGCGTGTGGGCTTCCCTCTGTCCCTGCATAATGGAATAGCTTTTCTTCAGTTAACCCCTGCACAGTGTTTAGCATGCTGTATACGTATGCCGGCACTCTAGTAGTACCGCGACATACGTATGACACCACTCTAGTAGTACCACTGACTAAAGCTGACTAATAATTACACCAGCTGATCGGTTAAGTAGCTTCCTGACATCCCTTTGCTGGCCTTTCATACCTGTTTAAGTTGGTACTCCAGTGACCAACAACGGAGTACCTAAAGACATTAGGCGCTGCACAACAACGGTTGGGTGGATCAAATTGACACTTCCAGTGGCCTGTCCTTGCAACACCTGCAAGAATTCACCATGCTTCCGAACCTCAGAGATATACAGCCGGACTTGGCAAATTCGACCCCTCAAATGCTCGCAGACGCGTCCGCGGACACTGACCGGTCACGTTTCAAATGCATTCCACATTCGGATACCTCAAATTAGAAACCTCAAATCCATATTATTACATGCAACGTAGCGATCTTTGAGCGGAGCTCGTCCGGCTCTGCCGTGCCCATGTCTGGTGTCTGGTTGCGCTTCCCAAAGTGATTGTCCTGTTGCCGGCAAGGTAGAATAGGGCATGGGACACGAGTCGGATCACCGAACTCAAGGCACCGCCATCTCCCATGCCCTACTCTTCCTCGTTGGAGCCCGGAACCCGAATGCTGCCGGTGGACGTCAGATCGACGATGGATCCGTCCTGGGACGAGCCAGCGATATCCACCGTGACGCGGTTGCGGCGCCCAGACTAGTGCATCATGCGGGGCGCCGGAGAATGCGGCTCCGCCTCGCCGACGTCCACCGCCGCGAGGGCTGCCGCCGCCTCCTGCTCCTGCTGCCTCGCGCGGCGGGCGCGTCGTGCCATGTTTTCGTCGGACGACGCCCATGCCGCGTCCCGGTGCTCGGTGCTCCAACGGAGGGGTTGCGCGTCCACCATCGCGTTCGGATGCCAGACAAACCACACTACCTCCGGTGAGGCAGGGACGCCACACCTAGCGCCGGATCCATGCGCCAATTTGGCAGACGCAATGGATTTTTTACGGAAGGAATCCGCGTGCTGTCGTGCGCAGGCCTCCTCCCGGGAGCGGCGGAGCGCAAGCCGGACAACCATCTCCTCCTCGAGGCTGCGTGGGATGAGTTCGGAATCGACGGATCAGGAGGTGAAAGACTCGAATCAGTTGCCCGCCATGGCGGAGACGGCCGAAGATCGCTGGGGGTGACCTTGGGTGGCGGAGGGCAGTGGAGTGAGGTGGCTAGGTTATGGTCCGGCGAGTGCATGGGGAGGAATATATGTGGGGTCGGGTGGGTCAGCGCGGGCCGGATTCGACGTGACAGACGTGCCGGGGCGCCCCTATATATGCCCAAGAATTGGGGTGGGTATGAGGGGTGCCCGTCTGGGTTGAATTTTCGTGACCGGTCAGTAACCGGACCGTCCGCCCAGACGTTTGTGGCGGGTTCAAGGCATCCGACTCCAGATGCTCTTACAAGGCTCAGCTCCTTGGATTGTTGTACGCTGACATGAAAACAATTATTTGAAAGATTTAGACGCCTCCTATACGTAAGTTTTTTGCATAGCTCATGACCCAGAACAGGGTTTGGGCGGTGGACCAGCTCGCCAGGCGCGGATGGCCCAACTGCGACCAATGCCTCCTTCGCAATCACGACCCGGAGACGGCGGCACATTGGACCTTCCAATGCCGCCACTCCACTTGGATTGGGAACATGGTCAAGGATTGGCTTGACATGCACCCTCTCGAAGCTTCTTCTTGGAGCAATTTCAGCGATGTCATGTGTGGGTGGAATCACCCCATCCACCATGGCAATTCTAGGCCTAAAGTGGCCCCCTGCCACGCTCGTAACTTGGGAGCTTTGGAATGCCACGCTCCTAACTTGGTAACTTGGGAGCTTTGGAATGAGCGTGACGCGAGGGTCTTCAACAAGCACTCGCCCACTTAGATCGTCTTCTTGCGCACTCATAAGAAGGTCATCTTGTAGGTGGCCGTGGGGGCTAAGCACTTGGGTATTATCATACCAGGAGAGTAGACTTTTGTTTTTCCTGTTGTCTCCTTCGGCAAACTCTTCTTAATTAATGAATGTGGTAAATCCTGCACTTGGGTATTATCATACCAGGAGAGTAGACTTTTGTTTTTTCTATTGTCTCCTTCGGCAAACTCTTCTTAATTAATGAATGTGGTAAATCCTTTGCCACTTGTCAAAAAGAAAAAAAAATCATGCCTTGGTGTTTTGTATATGAATTTTCCCCCTGTTATTCTTGGCAGGCGTGACCTTTGTAAAACTGCTTCTTTACCATAACCAGTGTCCACTAATTAGATACAAAAAAAACGCCCGCGTCGCTCCTCACGGGCGGCACGGGCGGAAACTAATCTCCGCCGCCGGCGCCTCCTTCTTGGCGTCTCCCCCTCGCCGCCGTTGGCTTACGTCGCCGGGCAAAGCCTGCTGTCGTGGTTCTAAGCCTGACAGTAGAGTGGGGGGTAGGTATGGAGAGGCAAGGTTCTAGCTATGGAGAGGTTGTAAGCACAAAGGATGTACGAGTTCAGGCCCTTCTCGGAAGAAGTAACAGCCCTACGTCTCGGAGCCCGGAGGCGGTCGAGTGGATTATGAATGTATGGATTACAAGGTGCCGAACCCTTCTGCCTGTGGAGGGGGGTGGCTTATATAGAGTGCGCCAGGACCCCAGCCAGCCCACGTAGGAGAGGGTTTAAGGTGAGTTAAGTCTGGGGCGTTACTGGTAACGCCCCACATAAAGTGCCTTTACTATCATAAAGTCTACTTAATTATAGGCCGTTGCGGTGCAGAGTGCCTCTTGACCTCCTGGTGGTCGAGTGAGTCTTCGTGGTCGAGTCCTTCAGGTCAGTCGAGTGAATCCTCGTTGGTCGACTGGAAGGCGACCTCTTCTAGGGATGTCCTAGGGTAAGTTACTTGGAACAGGTCCATGACCCTACCCTAGGTACATAACCCCATCATTAGCCCCCGAATGGATTGAGGCTTCGAGTGAAGAAGGAGTTGATGTCGTTTCCGATTAACCTTTGCGCTCTAGTTGTGCGCTGTTCTGGATCAAAGAATCTCTTCGTTGACAGGGAGCAATTTATCTTCGGTCGACTCGATCCATTCTATTTTTGCGTCGAGTGATCTTTCGAGCTTCGACGATCTCCGAGCGACGGATCACCGGAAACACCGCGTCTGACAGACTGATTTGTTGCTCGCGGATTCCGCGGGGTGCGAAATTTGGGGGCGCGCGCGAAGCGGGGCAGACCGCGGCGTTCGGATGGGACGGGGCATAGACGCCTCGATCTCCGCGCCGCCTTTTTCGCCACGTATCCAGTCCTCATAACTGCTCCCAGATATGATTAGATCGACCGGGCCCACATGTCAGCCACTCGGAAGGGACCTTATAAATGTGCCCGGCGAGGATTTCTGTGCTGCGCCTCAGCATTCTCCCTCTCTCCCTCTGCTTCCTTCCTCCCTGCTCAGCGTGCTCGCTCTCGCCCCCGCACCACTTCCCTTCGTGCATCTCACCGGCGACCATGGCCAAGGAGAAGACGGCGGCGCTGGAGCGTGCCAAGAAGGCGTCGGCATCGGAGAAGGCGAAGGGGAGATCCACCAGCCGCATAGGGTCCTCGTCCAGATCCCGCCTGCCGAAAGGCTGGGTCCAAGGAGACTGGATCCAGTCGACCATCACGGAGAAGGACCTCCTCGACATGGCCAACGAGGGCTTGATCCCTCACGGAGCTGCGAGGTTGCCGGGGAAGGAGTGGCAGCCACAGCCAGAAGAGGGTGAGTGTGTGCTTCTGGCCACTCATGTTGATCGTGGGTTTTCCTTGCCGCCAAGCATTTTCTTCCATGGCTTCTTGAATTTCTTTGGAGCGCAGCTCCACCACTGTACCCCAAACTCCATTGCCTATCTTGCTGCATTCGTGTCCATGTGTGAGGGTTTCTTGGGCTGTCGACCGCACTGGGGTTTGTTCAAACGTATCTTCACGTGTCGCTCTCAGACCGTGAAGAAGGCGAGCCCAGGTGATGAGAAGACCCGAGTCGTCCAAATGTGTGGGGGCCTGGGGATTCAGGTGAGGAATAATAGCACCTTCCCGCCCATGTCCTTTCCCGAGTCCGTCAGAGGCTGGCAGTCGACTTGGTTCTACTGTCAGGTCCAGTCGACGCCAGGGCAGTCGAGTGGACTCCCTCCGTTTACCATGGACCGAGTGAACAAGCCCTCCCCTCTGAAGCTGATTCCGGAGGAGAAAGCCGACGTGAAGATGTTGATGGAGCGCGTGGTGCAGTTGGTTCGGGAGGGGGTGACGGGCATGGATCTTCTGGAGGTCTTCCTCAGGCGTCGCATCCAACCCCTTCAATTCCGGAGCCACTGCATGTGGTTGTACTGTGGGCCCGAAGACGAGACTAGAGTCCATCCAGAAGAAGTCGACGATGCCACTCTGGAAAGATGGATGGTAGCCGTTACCGGAAACAGGGACAACCCGCGCGGAGCCAGAAGGATTCCTCCACTCGACCACAACAGCGACCCAAACAAGGTACACTTGCTCTGCTTTCCATTGTGTCCTTGTCGTATTCATTTCTGCTAGCCCTGCCGACTGGTCGACTGATCCTTGTTTGGGCATCTGCTAGGCCTTCACCGAGCTGTACTCGATGCCCAATGGGGCACAAGCTTCGACTGAGGAAGGCGAGGCGAGCGGGGGCGAGGCGAGCGGGGGCGAGAGCCAGGAAGAGGAGGAATGGGACTCGGATGCTGCAGGGGATGATGACGACGATGATGATGATGAAGGTGATGAAGATGACATCGAGGACGAGGAAGAAGAGGAGGAGGAGGTCGTTCCACCGCGCTCAGAAAGGCGGTCGAAGCTTGTCCACGACCCTTCGACCGAACGTGGTAAGGGGGTTGCGACCGCCACTCAGTCGACCAAGCGCCCTCGGACCACCTCTCCGGCGCCGACTGAAAAGGCGCCGAAGCAGCCCAGGGCGGCCTCATCGAAGCCGACCAAGCTCTTGCCGAAGATGAAGGTGTCCATCCCCACCATATCAGGGTAATTGTGTTGCTCATATTTTCTTATTCTGTGCGAACTTTATCTCTGGTCGACGCTGAGGTTAGTCGACTGATCCTTTGGAGTTGCAGTGCTGCTACCTCTGAGACTTCGGCCCGGGCCGATGACCACGAGATGGAGGATGCGGCAACTTCGAACCCAGGTACTGTATTCTTAACACCGTTTTTAGTCGACTGACTCGCGACCTCTGATCCTGATTCTTCTTCGCAGTTCCGCCCCATACTGTTATCGATCTTCCTGACGACGACGAGGATGAAGAACCACTGGCACGCAGGAAGAGTCGGAAAACGCCCGCCAGTAAGGTGCCTCAGGATGTGACGGCGCCTGAGACTCTGACTGTGGAGGAAGAGAACACCACTCGACACACGGTGTCCTTCGCGAATCCACTGACGAGTGCTCCGCAGCCCTCCCTCTTCACGACTCACCACGTCCCAGAGGACCAAGCTGGTGCAGCGAAGGAGGCAATACGCCAGGCGGGACTCATGATGGAGCAGCTGAAGACCATCCGGGATGCGAGCCAGGCAGCTTATGACGCCAGCTCTGCCCTCCAAAGCAATGTCCAGGTCAGTCGACTGCTGTTTGTTCTGTTGGATATGCTACCAAAAACTTTTCTTTTCCGGAATTTATATTAGTCACCCACTGGGTGTGTCGAATAAACTCCGTGTTAGCGGGGGCACGCTGAGTGCACCCGCTGGGTGTAGTCCCCAAGGCTAAGGTCGACTGCTAGTAGTCGGCCTTAGGCTTTATGATGTCAATCTTTCTGTCAGTCGACTGGTCGACTGGATTTCGCAAACCGGTGGGGGCACGCTGAGTGCACCCACTGGGTGTAGTCCCCAAGGCTAAAGTCGACTGCTGGCAGTCGGCCTTAGGCTTTTATGATGTCAATCTTTCTAACAGTCGACTGGTCGACTGGATTTCGCAAACCGGTGGGGGCACGCTGAGTGCACCCACTGGGTGTAGTCCCCGAGACTGTGGTCGACTGCTTGCAGTTGATCACAGTCTTAGAGAATGCATCTCGCACACTTCTTTTTTTTTTTTTGAGGTCGACTGGTCGACTTTGTCTTCAACAGGATTAGTGGGGGCACGCTGAGTGCACCCACTGGGTGTAGTCCCCGAGACTACGGTCGAATGTTTGTATTCGGCTGTAGTCTTAGAAACGTGTGTTTTTCCCTTTTCACTTGGAAGTGAATTATTTTTGACATTTAGTCGATTGGTTCTTCGCAGAACTCTTGTGATCTTGTGGCTCGCTACTCAGAGCTGGAACAGAAGCATACTCAAGTCGAGCTGAGCTTGAAGCTGGTTCAGGAGAAGCTGACAAAGGCAAAGGAGGAGACCGAAGGTATGTTTGGTGAGACCCTGACGACTGCTTTTCTCCTTACTTGTTTTAGCATCTGATCTTGCTGTGACTTGCAGGTAAGGTAAGGGAGGCCCAGCAGAAGAAAGACCTTGAGCTAGCTGAAAAGATCAAGCTTGCTGACGAGAAGTTAGCTTCAGTCACCAAGCTCGAACAGGACAATACCAATCTGAAAACTGCTCTTGGGATTGCCAACAAGGAGGTCAGTCGACTGAGAACTGACAAAGCTGCCCTGACCGACCAAGTCAGCAAATTGACTGAGAAGAAAACTGAACTGGAGGCCTTCCTGAGTGGCCTTGCCAAGAAGCTGTTTCTTATGCTTGAAGGTAAACCTCCATGTTTGGCAAATATTTCCAACTGTGGCTTCTTCCATTCGACTATCCCCTTGACTTAGTGATCACCCTTGCAGAATTTTGTCAAAACTTTGAAGAGGAAACCAGCCGACTGGAGCCAAACCTTGACCCCGTCAATTCTCCGGTGAACGACGAAGTTGCCATGGATGTTTTCCGACTGGAGTCTCGTGTCGCAGCTGTCGTGGACTATCTCGCAAGGCTGAAGGCCGCCACATCTCGCATCGACTCGACGCTCTGGCCTGAGGAGACACTTCAGAATGACCTTGAGTCGCTGATGGCCCGCTTGAACACGATCCCTGGTCGAGTGCAGGAGTGGAAGAAGTCCTCGACTCGGTGTGGTGCAGATGTCGCTCTGTGTCTGGCCCGAGTCCACTGCAAAGATGCGCGAGAAGAGAAGCTGGCGGCCCTTCGGGTGGCCAATACCAAGAAGCACGACTTCAGATCCTTTATGGAAACTTTCCTTGCAGCTGCCACTCGGATCGCCGACGGGATTGACCTTGATGAATTTGTTGCACCTTCCAGCCCTCCACAGGAGGGGTAAAAAACTTCTTCTGGCTCGACGCTTTAAATTTGCCTCGGTATGCCGAGTGAAATTGTAACCGACAAACCTTAACAGGCTTGACGCCTGAGCACTTTCGGTTCCTTTAGATGTCGATTCAAACTTGGATTTGGTGCTTGAATACGATTGCCTTCGGCTCGGAATGTCTTTTGCAGGTTCAAAGCAAGGTGCCTGTGCTGCAATCGGCTTATTCTTTAGTCCACTTAGACGAGCACTGGGCTGCAGCTAAGCCCTCCGAATGAGAGGGTTGCTCTTCACTCGGTAGGATTTTTGTAACTTAGGCGAGCACAGGGCTGCAGCTAAGCCCCCGAGTGAGAGGGTTGCTCTTCACTCGGTAGGATTTTCACAACTTAGGCGAGTGCTTGGACTGCAGCTAAGCCCCCGAGTGAGAGGGTTGCTCTTCACTCGGTAGGATTTTTATAACTTAGGCGAGCACGAGGCTGCAGCTAAGCCTCCGAGTGGAAGGCTGGCTTACCACTCGGTAGGATTTTGATAACTTAGGCGAGCACGAGGCTGCAGCTAAGCCTCCGAGTGAGAGGATTGCTCTTCACTCGGTAGGATTTTCACAACTTAGGCGAGTGCTTGGACTGCAGCTAAGCCCCCGAGTGAGAGGGTTGCTCTTCACTCGGTAGGATTTTTATAACTTAGGCGAGCACGAGGCTGCAGCTAAGCCTCCGAGTGGAAGGCTGGCTTACCACTCGGTAGGATTTTGATAACTTAGACGAGCACATGGCTGCAGCTAAGCCCCCGAGTGAGAGGATTGCTCTTCACTCGGCAGGATTTTGATAACTTAGGCGAGCACGAGGCTGCAGCTAAGCCTCCGAGTGAGAGGATTGCTCTTCACTCGGCAGGATTTTGATAACTTAGGCGAGCACAAGGCTGCAGCTAAGCCTCCGAGTGGAAGGCTGGCTTACCACTCGGTAGGATTTTGATAACTTAGGCGAAACGGATTCGCAGCTAAGCCTCCGAGTGAGAGGATTGCTCTTCACTCGGCAGGATTTTGATAACTTAGGCGAAACGGATTCGCAACTAAGCCTCTGAGTGGGAGTCTGGCTCACCACTCGGTAGGATTTTTACAAACTTAGGCGAAACGGATTCGCAACTAAGTCACCCATTGAGGGGAATTTTATTGGAAAATAAAAATAAAAAGTGACAGATATTGTGGAGGAACTATGACACTATTATTTTGAGGTCCATGAACTACAAAAGTACTTTATTGCAACTCATCCGAGTGATAAAACTTAAGTGTAAAATGGGCGGAGTAGCTCCGCGTTCCAAGCTCGGGGCTCGTCGATATTATGCTCGACGTTGTAAAGACGGTACGCCCCGTTGTGGAGAACCTTGGTGACGATGAAGGGGCCTTCCCAAGAAGGAGCAAGCTTGTGTGGTTTGTGCTGATCCACTCGGAGAACCAAATCCCCTTCCTGGAAGGCTCGACCTCTCACATTTCGGGCGTGGAAACGGCGCAGATCTTGTTGGTAAATGGTCGACCGGATCAGAGCCATCTCCCTTTCTTCCTCTAAAAGGTCGACTGCGTCCTGCCGCGCTTGTTCAGCTTCTGCTTCGTTGTAGATTTCGACTCGAGGAGCATTGTGGAGAAGATCACTCGGCAAGACTGCTTCGGCTCCATAGACCAAGAAGAATGGAGTTCTTCCGGTCGACCGATTGGGCGTGGTCCGCAGTCCCCAGAGTACAGATGGAAGTTCGTCGACCCAAGCTCCAGCCGCGTGTTTGAGATCACGCATCAGTCGCGGCTTCAGTCCCTTGAGAATCAGTCCATTAGCTCGCTCTGCTTGTCCATTCGACTGCGGATGGGCGACTGATGCGTAGTCGACCCATGTGCCCTGGGAGTTGCAGAAGGTTCTGAATTCCTCTGAGTCAAAGTTCGACCCATTATCCGTAATGATGCTGTGCGGGACTCCATATCTGAATATTAGTTCCCTGATGAAGCTAACAGCAGTACCGGTGTCGAGGCTCTTGATTGGTTTAGCCTTGATCCACTTGGTGAACTTGTCGACTGCCACCAGTACATGCGTGAAGCCACTTCGTCCTGTTCTCAAAGGGCCGACCATGTCCAGCCCCCAAACTGCAAAAGGCCAGACGAGTGGGATGGTCTTCAAAGCTGACGCAGGTTTGTGCGACATATTCGAGTAGAACTGACATCCCTCGCACTTATCCACTATCTCCTTTGCCATCTCATTCGCCTTGGGCCAGTAAAATCCGGCTCGGTATGCTTTGGCCACGATGGTCCGGGAGGACGCATGATGACCACAGGTCCCCGAGTGAATATCATTGAGGATGAGTCGACCTTCTTCTGGTGTTATGCACTTCTGACCGACTCCAGTCGTGCTCTCTCTGTATAATTGTCCTTTGATGACGGTAAAGGCCTTAGATCGACGGACGATCTGTCGAGCCTCTTCCTCATCCTCCGGAAGCTCTTTCCTCAAGATATATGCGACATACGGAACCGTCCAGTCGGGAATGACTACCAAAACCTCCATGATCAAGTCGACCACCGCTGGGACTTCAACTTCAGTCGGATCTGTGGCACTCTTGGGCTGTGGAGTTTCTTCGGTGAAAGGATCTTCTTTGACTGACGGAGTATGTATATGCTCCAAGAACACACCACTCGGAATGGCTTCTCTCTTGGAACCTATCTTTGCTAGATCATCAGCTGCTTGATTTTTCAGTCGGGGTATATGATGGAGCTCCAACCCCTCGAACTTTTTCTCCAGCTTCCTCACTGCACTGCAGTATCCAGTCATGGCTGGGCTTCTCACGTCCCACTCTTTCATCACCTGATTGACCACTAAATCCGAGTCGCCATAGACCATTAGGCGACGGACGCCGAGTGAAATGGCCATGCGCAACCCATATAGGAGGGCCTCATATTCTGCCTCATTGTTGGAGGAATCAAAGTGAATCTGGAGCACATATCTGAGCTTATCTCCTCTGGGGGAAACCAGGACAACCCCAGCACCGGAACCATTCAACATCTTAGAACCATCGAAAAACATGGTCCAATGCTCCGAGTGAACTTCAGTCGGCTGCTGCTGTTCGATCCACTCGGCGAGGAAATCTGCTATTGCCTGGGACTTAATGGCTTTCTTTGCCTCAAACTTGATATCAAGGGGAAAAAGTTCAATCGCCCATTTGGCCACTCGACCAGTTGCATCTCTGTTGTGCAAAATCTCTGATAGTGGAGCGTCGCTGACGACTGTGATTGAATGGTCAGAGAAATAATGAGCAACCTTCTTTGTGGTCATGTATATTCCATACACAAGCTTCTGATAATGAGGATATCTCTGCTTGGATGGAGTCAAGACTTCAGACAAATAATACACTGGGCGCTGAACTTTGAGAGCTTTTCCTTCTTCTTCCCGCTCGACCGTTAGCACAGTACTGACGACTTGTCCTGTGGCTGCGATGTAGAGCAACAGAGGCTCTTTGCTGATTGGAGCAGCAAGCACCGGCTGGGTGGAGAGCAGAGCTTTTAGCTCGGCAAACGCTGCATCAGCTTCTGGAGTCCACTCGAACTTGTCAGCCTTCTTCATCAGTCGGTAAAGAGGCAATGCCTTTTCACCGAGTCGTGAGATGAATCGACTTAATGCGGCCAAGCATCCAGTAAGCTTCTGGACATCGTGCACTCGCACAGGGTGTTTCATTCGGAGAATAGTGCCAATCTTTTCTGGGTTGGCGTCGATTCCCCGTTCGGAAACGAGAAAACCGAGTAACTTGCCACCAGGAACTCCAAATGTGCACTTTGATGGATTGAGCTTGATATCATACCTTCTGAGGTTGGCAAATGTCTCAGCAAGATCAGCGAGCAGGTCGGAACCTTTTCGTGACTTGACAACAATATCATCCATATAAGCTTCCACATTCCGACTGATTTGAGTGAGTAGACACTTCTGGATCATTCGCATAAATGTGGCTCCGGCATTCTTGAGGCCGAATGGCATGGTGATATAGCAGAAGCACCCGAATGGAGTGATGAAAGCTGTTTTTACTTCATCGGGCCCATACAGACGGATCTGGTGGTACCCGGAGTAAGCATCTAAAAAAGACAACCTCTCGCATCCCGCGGTCGAGTCAACAATTTGATCTATGCGAGGGAGAGGAAAGTGATCTTTCGGGCAGGCCCGGTTGATGTGCTTGAAATCAATGCACATTCGGAGCGATTTGTCCTTCTTAGGAACCATGACGACATTAGCGAGCCACTCGGAGTGGAATATCTCTCGGATAAATCCTGCCGCCAACAGTCGAGCCACTTCTTCACCGATGGCCTTTCTCTTCTGGACGGCGGACCGCCGAAGATGCTCTTTGACTGGTTTCGCAGACTTGTCGACTCTTAGGCGATGCTCAGCCAGTCCCCTGGGAACACCTGGCATGTCAGCGGGCTTCCATGCAAAAATGTCCTAGTTCTCACGGAGGAACTGGATGAGCGCTTCTTCCTATTTTGGGTCGAGTGTTGTGGAGATGCGGGTCGGAGCTGCTTCGGGGTCGGTCGGGTGAATGTGAACAGGCTTCGTCTCACCGGACGACTGGAATGCAGATTCTGTGGCGGGCTTCTTGGATCGCAGCAAGTCACTCGGATCTGCGTTTTGCTTGTATTCTTCGAACTCGACCGCTGTCACTTGGGAATCGGCAATCTTGGAGCCCTTCTGAAAGCACTCCTCCGCCTTTTTCCTATCGCCGGTGACAGTGATCACACCTTTGGGACCGGGCATCTTCAATTTGAGGTACACGTAACATGGTCGAGCCATGAACCGTGCATAGGCTGGTCTCCCCAAAATGGCATGGTATGCACTTTGAAAATCCACGACCTCAAACGTCAACTTTTCTTTGCGGAAATGCTTTGAATCGCCAAACACTACGTCCAAAGCTATCTGGCCGAGTGACTCGGCCTTCTTCCCTGGTATAACTCCATGGAAGCTCATGTTACTAGTGCTCAGTCGGGACATCGGAATGCCCATACCTTTCAACGTGTCTGCATATAACAGATTCAGCCCACTTCCACCGTCCATCAGCACCTTTGTCAGTCGAGTGCCTTCGACAACTGGATCGACCACCAAAGCTTGCCTCCCAGGGGTGGCAATATGAGTCGGGTGATCAGATTGGTCGAATGTGATGGGTGTTTGAGACCACTTCAGATAATTTGCCTTTGCTGGGGCAACCATGTTAACCTCTCGGTTAATCACTTTCAGTCGACTTCTGCTTTCCACATCTGCGAAGATCATCAGAGTGGAGTTGATATGCGGATATCCTCCCTCACTGTCCTCTTTGTCTTCGGCCTTGTCTGGCTCCTTCTCCTTGTCCTTAGACTGTTTTCCCTGAAACTGCTGGATCAGGAGTCGACATTGGCGAGTGGTGTGCTTTGGGTAAATGATATTCCCCTCTTCATCTTTCTTCGTGTGAATATGACACGGCATATCCATCACGTCGTTCCCTTCTTTATCCTTTACCTTCTTGGGGTTCCAGGATCCTTTTGGTTTCCCCTTAAACTTTCCTTGAGTCACGGCCAGAGCCTCTCCAGGAGCTGCCGGTTCAGCCTTTCGCTTCTGTTTCCGACTGGTGTTTCCTTTTTCTGACTGACTCGGCTTGTGCTTGCCGCTTCGGAGTCGGTCTTCTTCTTCGCCGTTGGCGTACTTGGTAGCAATCTCCATCATCCGACTCAAGGTCATGTCACCGGTTCGACCAAATTTCAAACTCAGTTCTCTGTTCTTGACACCATCTTTGAAGGCGCATACTGCCTGATGGTCAGAGACATTTTCCACAGTGTGGTGCAAAGTGATCCACCTCTGAATATACTCTCTGAGAGTCTCATTGGTTTTCTGCACGCAGACTTGCAACTCTGTCAATCCCGCTGGTCGCTTGCAAGTCCCTTCGAACGTTCTGACGAACACTCGGGACAGATCTTCCCAAGTGTAAATGCTGCTAGGAGGCAATTGAGTCAACCATGCCCTGGCAGAACCTTCCAACATGAGGGGCAAATGCTTCATGGCCACCTCGTCGTTCCCACCACCAATCTGAACTGCCACTCGGTAGTCTTCAAGCCAAGTTTCAGGCTTAGACTCACCAGTGAACTTGCTGACTCCTGTTGCCAACCTGAAATTGGGGGGGATAATTGCGGCTCTGATAGCTCTGCTGAAACATTCAGGACCAGAAACATGTACTCAACTGCTCGTGGGCACATCTCTGTCGAGTGCGCCTCGATGGGCTCTGTTCCGGTCGACCAACCCTTGCACGATAATGGATCGCGCGTCGAAGCCTGGCTCTCTGGGGTCAACTGGAACCCTACGCCCTGTACTGTACTGACGCCTATCATCTGGCTGCCGAGGAGCGTAAGACCCACCCCTCGGAGGGGAATAGGGCACTTGACGCCTATCATCTCGGTCGAGTCTGTCGCCATATTGATCTCGCCGATTCTCACGCCCTTCGCGCCGCGGAGGCGATCTGGGGCTGTGAGCCGACTGAACCGTATTCACAGTGACAGATCGACTGTGAATTCTATTGCGCGACTGAGACACGGCTGAATTCTGATCTCCTGCTGCCCGGAGCAGATCCCTGATCTGCAGCAAACCTCTGCCAGCCTCTGACTGCGAAGGCTGAATGGACTCTGCTATACGGGTCGCAGCTGCTAAATTCTGAATTGGGGTTCGATATACCTGAGTCGGCGGGAAGAGTTGACGTCGACTGGTGTCGGGAACTCGTTGCCGCGCGCGCTCGTCGAGTGCTCGCTGAAGGTTCTCCAGTCGAGTGCGCTCGGCCAAATTGGCCAGACGCGCCTCCTCCAAGGCACGAGCCTCGGGGGTTTCTCCTGCGATGGGAATACGCAGGGGATCCTCGTTCCTGCGGCGAAGCTCTTCTCTTTGCAGAGAGTCGAGTGGCTCGGGCTGGTACTCTTCGTAGCCTCGTGCAGGGTCGCCGCCGTCACCTGCTCCACCACCACGGGCGAAGCCAGGAGGACTGTGGGGCCCGTCGACCATCAAGATTTCCGCCGCTGGATCACTGCTTCCGCACTCGGATGCAGTCTCTCCGGAGCCAGTCGACTGATCGAACAAGCCGTAGAGAGATTCGTTGGGCTCGATTGCCGCAACTTGTGTAGTGGCCGACTGGCGAGCCACCGCGTGACTCACCCATCGCTGAAGCCTCGACCGGCCTGAGCGCTTGCGCTGGCGGGAGACCGGGAGAGTGAAAGATGGAGGAGCCGACCGATACTGGGTCGATGGTTGCCGCAGCAGAACGCCGCGGACACATGCGCGAAAATGCGTCGCACCGCGGACGGGGAGCGCATCTACGTCGAGTGGAGCCTCCTGGAGCCATGCGGAGTCGTCGGCGATGAAGGCGAGAGCGCCGAGACGGATCTCTTGACCCTCGACCAAAATTCCAGCAGACACCATGATGAAAGTACTCGGAAGAATCGCAACTTCTCCACAAAATCGCTAAAACACCCGCCCCACGGTGGGCGCCAACTGTCGTGGTTCTAAGCCTGACAGTAGAGTGGGGGGTAGGTATGGAGAGGCAAGGTTCTAGCTATGGAGAGGTTGTAAGCACAAAGGATGTACGAGTTCAGGCCCTTCTCGGAAGAAGTAACAGCCCTACGTCTCGGAGCCCGGAGGCGGTCGAGTGGATTATGAATGTATGGATTACAAGGTGCCGAACCCTTCTGCCTGTGGAGGGGGGTGGCTTATATAGAGTGCGCCAGGACCCCAGCCAGCCCACGTAGGAGAGGGTTTAAGGTGAGTTAAGTCTGGGGCGTTACTGGTAACGCCCCACATAAAGTGCCTTTACTATCATAAAGTCTACTTAATTACAGGCCGTTGCGGTGCAGAGTGCCTCTTGACCTCCTGGTGGTCGAGTGAGTCTTCGTGGTCGAGTCCTTCAGGTCAGTCGAGTGAATCCTCGTTGGTCGACTGGAAGGCGACCTCTTCTAGGGATGTCCTAGGGTAAGTTACTTGGAACAGGTCCATGACCCTACCCTAGGTACATAACCCCATCACCTGCCGGCGGCCAGCGGTGGCGGGATCTTCCTCTCGCGGCCTTGGTAATGGACGTGCGGCCTCCGTGGCGGTGGCCGGTGCAGCGGTCACGGCGCCTCTGATCGACAACCACTCCTGGAGCTGCTCGTCTTGCCGGCGCGTGGGAGGCGAGGACCTGGTGGTGGGATCTCATGGCGGCCGTGATCCGGCGGCCGGCCGCCAGATCTGGATCGACCTGCGCTAGCTTCATTTCCTTCACCTTATCCCGCTCGACCTGGGCTTCGGTGTGGTCTTGCTCGCCGGATCCGGGTGGTGTGCAGTGACTGGATGGTGGGGCTCTTGGGATCGGGGGAGACCCTTGGCCGGTGACGGCGGCCACAAGGATGACGATGCCGCGGCGCCGATCCACTCCTTGGAGTCTTCGTTGAGATCCCAGCAGGGATGGCGGCGGCCCGTGCACGAGAGATGGAGGTCTTCGATCAGATCTGGGTGAAAACCTGCTTTTGACTATGGCCAAGGCCGGCGACGGCGACGCTGTCTGCGTCGTTTCCTTTCTGAAGGCATCCCCGTGGAGAAGTTCAAGGCCACTCTATACTATCTTCGGGGAAACCCTAGATCAGTAGATCGGATGACGACGGCTCTATGGTGTCGTTTCCCCCTTGGGGGCATCATTCTTGGAGATGCACACGGGCTCGTGGGACCGGAGGACGGCGTCTTTGGTGGAGCGGTGCTTCATCTTCCACATTGATGGTGGCGGTTCTCGACGGTGTGGCGCTGTGGAGACTCGGTGTCTGATGCGCGGAGATGGACTCGCGCAGGAGGAGGAAGCTGTCTGGCGTCATGGTGGCGTTGATGGCATAGAGGCCTGGCAAGGTTGGTGCATCAACTATGCTCTGAAGATGGACCGAGGGATGATGGAGGTGACGGCCCTTGCAGCGTGCGGTGCTCACTGGGAGTGTGTCAGACCGGTGTGGGACCCAATCTAGGTAGTGGCTTGGATGGGACAACCGGCTTTAGATGTTAGGCTTTGGTGCGATGTCTGTTTTTGGTATTAGGCCCGGACATTCGGCACGCCTTCATCAAGGGGATAGGAGTAGCAACGGTGTTGCCAAGATGGTGGTTTTAGGCTTATTGATGTATCACCTTGTATGGTTTCTGTGAATAATTAATAATATGGCTACATGCATCGTCCAGATGCAGAGGCCGGGGGTACATCCTCCTTTTCTAAAAAAAAACATTTTTGTCCCTCATAACCTTCCAAAAATATATATAAAAAATCAGATCCGCCTCACTGGAAAAAAGAGCAAGCAAAAATCAGATCGAATGAGCAGCTGGGTTATTCAAGTATATGCAGTGGACCCAAAACTTCATTACTCTTATGCAGTAGGTCTGGTATGGGGGAGGGGCTTTGTCTTGCTTATGAGACTTCCTATGTGGAGCGTTATGCGCAAGCAGGATCAACCGGCACTCACACGCTGCCTCTGTGGACCGACCCACCAACACGAGCCGGTGCCCAGCTCGGGTCACTTCGGTTTGCTTATTTTTTCCGAGTTGTCAGTTGACTAGACCAGGTTGCCATTGACTAGATGTGTTAGCTTTTAACCTGACTGTGTTGACCTTACACTGACTTTTTGAAGAAAATTACATGCTTGAAAATTTCACGGATTTGAAATAGAATTGGCAGATAGAAAAAAAAGTTCACGAATTTGAGGAGAAAAGTTCAAACAATTTTGAAAAAGTTCATGAATATGAGGAAAAAATTGAAAAAAGTAAAAAATATTTGTGAATTTGAAAAAAGTTCACGAATTTAAGAAAGAGAAGTTCACAAGTATGAAAAAAATATAAAAAATTTGAGGAAAAAAGTTCAAAACATCTAAAAGATGTTGAGAATTTCAAAAAAGTTCACGAATTTAAGAAAAAGGTATAAACAATTTTAAAAAGTTTATGAATTAGGGAAAGATAAAGAAATTGAAAAAAAATCACGCATTTGAAAAAAAAAATGGTCCAAAATTGAATAGAAAAAAGCAATCGGTTGAAAGCATCACAAAACCGGGAGAGAGGAGGGAGCTTCCATTCGTCTTAGTTCTGCCGGCTCATTAAAATATATCCAAGGGGAACGGGGTCTGCATCAGTTGCCAAATGTACTATAACTGGAACTTCCTATATGACCCTCTTTGCGTCCAACAGTCGATGTAACGCATCCAGCCATACCAGTTTAAAAAAGTGTCATACAGGAAATTATTTATTTTGGGAACCCTCTAGAAGATTCCTGAATCATTTTTTTGTTTTTTTTACTGGTTTTCTGTTTCTGTTTCTTTTTTATTTTCTTATTCAAA
This sequence comes from Triticum aestivum, assembly GCF_018294505.1. NCBI lineage: Eukaryota > Viridiplantae > Streptophyta > Magnoliopsida > Poales > Poaceae > Triticum > Triticum aestivum. Next base: position 633,103,514 of record NC_057813.1, read on the forward strand.
ATTTTACAGCTACTAAAAAATTATTTTGGATTGAATCTTTTTTCCATTTTTCAAATAGCTCGCAAATTTTCAAAAATGTTCGTGTTTTCCAATTCCGTTTGGGAGTGTCAAAATATATTCGTGTTTCAATTTTTTTGCATTTTTTAAATGTTAATATTTCAAGTTTTGTTCGGCAATATTGAAAAATGTTTCATTTCAAAAAAAATAAATCATGTTTTCAAATTTTGTTTTGGAGTTTCAGAAAATGTTCGCGGGCAAAACTTGTTCATGTTTCCAAATTTTGCTTTGGAATTTGAAAAAATATTCCTATTTTGAAAAAAAATGTTCTTGCTTAGTTTTTTGGCTAGTTCGAAAAATGTTCCTGTTTTTTAAAAATGTTCGCATCTCCAATATTCATTTGTGTGTTTAAATAATATTTGAATTTTCTCAAAATTTGTAACAATTTTTTAAAATGTTTGCATTTGATTAAACATTCAAGATTTGTTTCGGAAAAAAAGTTTTTCGTTTGAATTTTTGGAAACGTTCGGATCGGTGTTTAACTTTCTTAAGGTTTTGCATTGTACATTAATCAAGAAAGCTATCTAGGTCAACTGGCTAGATTCATATGCATTGAAGCAGACTGTCTCGCGTTGTCTACAGGTCGCTAGCGAGATGGGCCGGCCTGGTCGAGAGATCAGCCTGTGTGTGCAGTCAACAGTCTGCCGAAGAGAGCGGCACATAAGCCCTCCCACTATAATTGGCTATTAAGGAGCCGAATAGGTTTGGGCCTCACTTATAGCAAGACGAAAGAACCCCTTCGTTGCCCCTTTTGGACCGGCCCATCTCCGAAGGAAGTTCTATCTCCTAGCGCACGTTTTTTGTTGGTTTATTACTTTCATTTATATTATGAAATGGATACGTATTTATTCAAATCTTAGACATTGTTAATTATTTATCTAAAACATGTCCATGCAGTCTAAAAAAGAATATGCATCTTTTAAAATATATAGATAACATTTGAAATGTTCATGACATTGGAAAAATGTTTACACACTTCGAAAGAATGTTCATGATATATATATATATATATATATATATATATATATATATATATATATAATGTAAAAAAGTTTTGATAATTCAGAGAATTTTTTATATGATTAAAAAAGTGTTTGCGACATTTCAAACAAAATGTGTTTCAGAACATGAAATTGACATTTAAAAAAAAGTGTACATTGTAAAATAAATTCTTGTTTTATAAAAAGAAATGTGAAGTACTCCTTCCGTCTCAATGTCTCAACTTTGTACTAATTTAGTATAAAGTGGTACCAATATTCAGACACTTTTTCTGGGGCGGAGGGAGTGCCATTTAACAACTCTATGTCACATTCTAAATAAATGTTCCAAAAGTGTTCGTGACGTTTTTGGAATAAAATTATAGACGTAAAAAAATGTTAATATAGTTTCAAAAAATATGTCATGTCATTAGAAAATGTTCAACATGTCTTTCTAAAAGTTTAACATATACTCAAGAAAATATTCTGAACAAGATTTGAAAAATATAAACATCTTGTATTTGAAAAATGTTCAGCATTGAACAAAAATGATGTACCAGATGTATACCAAAAATTTACCATGTGTTTTAAAAAAAGACTTGTGTCAAAAAAATGAAAAGAAAGGAAAAAAACAAAACGGAGTGAAGAAAACCAGTGAAGAAACACAGGAAACCGGAGAAAACCAATGAATAATGACAAAAAATAGGGAAAACGACAAAAAACACAGAGAAAAAGCACACACAAGCCAAAGGCCTTATTGGCTACTCCCTCGCACCAAGAGGTGAATTCGGATAGCGTGGAGATGGTGAATGCGTTGAGCCAAGGCTACTCTTCTTCAGTCGCTTCATCCATTATAGATGACTGTTATTTCATGTCATTAGGTTTTTCCCATGTCATTTATGATCATTGTAATAGGGAACGTAATCGAGTAGCTCATGAACTAGCAAGGTTAGCTAGGTTTTCTTCTCCAAGTGTTTGGATGGATAACACCCCTGATGAAGTTATCCCTTTACTTGTAAACGATGCTACTTTACTTATGAATGAATAAAGGGGAAGAAGTTTATCAAAAAAAGAGGCGATACCGTGTTACGACCCACAACGGGCTCAATAGCCCTGGCGGTCTGGCATTGGATATCATAAAAGTACCAATGGCAATGGACTGCCCAATATTGAACCGATGGAAGGAAGGAGGAATACTGGTCATGATGCGTTTATACACCACGTAAAACATCTTCGAAGAGAAATATCCTATATACCGCCAGGGCTATATGTCGCTGATTCCTAATAGGAATCGCTTACAGACGATAGCAGTGAGCCAACCCATTTTGTAGCACGGGTACTGTGCACGTAGGTTCGCTTTGTTCAGGTCTTAGCGTTGCCATAGAGCTCACTAACCACATTTTTATGTTTTCTTCTTTTTCTCAGCTTTTTGTTTTTCATCGGTTTTTATTTTTTCATTTTCTTCTTTTTTAATACATCTCTTTTTTCTTTTTATCTTCTTTATACTTTGGTTTCTGTTCCTTGGTTTCTATGTATTTCTATGTTTTTTTTCCTTTTCTCATTTTTTCATTAGTTTTGTTTTTCAACACATGTCTACATTTTTCATATAACTTCTACCCTTTTTGTACATATTTAAAATACTTGTTTTATACCCGTTTAACACTTTTCCAAATACATGTTTATTTTTTTACCAAAATAAAGTTTTAAATTGGGTTTAAATACGTGGTAAACATTTTTCAAGTACATGTTGAATTTTTTTTCGGATGGCAAAAGAAGATTTGCACTATGTAATTTTTTAAGTACATTGTACATTTTTTAAAATTGTCACGAACACATTTTTAAAACTTATGAAGAATCTTTTAAGGTAACGTACATTTTCGGAATGTATAAAACATATCAAACAGTTTTTTGTATGTGTTTAAACATTTTTTAAAGTGTCAGGTATATTTCTCTACTCTTATAAAAAGCACAATTGATGATGATGATGTGCCTGACATCTAGCAATTTCGGCCGTCCGATCGATATATAACGCATCGAAAGCGATCTTGGCTACTTTAGCAAAAAGACGCCCGTCAGTCTTCTTCTTCCAGACCGATCCAGATCCATCCACATCCACCTTCCTCCAGCCAGCCAAATCTGGCGCAATGGCTGTTGCCGCCGCCGGCGCCGTCTGCCCCCAATGCCTCGCATGCCTCCTCTCCAACGCAGGAGCCACCACCGGTGCCAACGTCGTCGGTTCCTCAACGCCTCCTCCTCACCGTCTCCTCCAGTCCCCTCCCCCATCTCCTCTGATGCCACCCGCTACAAGTGCGTCGACAGCTGTGCGCTGCTAATCCACGGCGGCAGTGCCATCAAATACTACCGATTACCCTAGCCGTCGGCCATCCCTGCTACCCCGGCGAGCTCCAACCCCCGCCATTCCGACCTCCGTCGTCGACAGCGAATGTAGTGGCGCCGACAGCGTCCTCGCTGGCGCCATGTCCGAATTTGCACTGTCCCGTCCTAGCTCCTCTGCTCGTCAGCAAGTGAAGCGGCCGGAGATTTGGACCAACATTGACGACCGAGACAGGGCCATGCCGAGCTGCGAACCAGCAGCGAGGAGGCTCCTCCGGCGCTCGCGGCAATGACGGCATACACGGCGCGGGGCGAGCGACGTCGCGGGCGGCGAGCCGTGAGCGGCGTACACGGCGAGTCGGCTCCCCTGGCACTCGAGACAACGGCAGCGTACACAGCGGTTGGTGGCGCTCACTATCACTGCCGACCTGCAGCGTGTCATAGGAAGCTAGCACCACCGCATTCGCTCGCGTGCACCATCGGCGGCGTCGACGCATGCGTCCAGGAGACCAAAAGTCCCGGCCGCGTGAGCTGCAGGTGGATAGCAGGAGCGAGAGCTGCAGGCTGGTGTTCTGCGGCGTCAAGATGGGGAGCATACACGATGGCGCGGACGGTGCCCAGCATGCTCGTGCTGCGCGTGCACTTGCCCATAAATATAGACATTCAGATTTACTCAAATTCAGATAAACAATTAGACATTAGCTGCTACGTGTGCACTCGCCCATATTTCAAATTGAGATAGACATTCAGATGTACTGTATCTTGACATTCATATCTCAATTTGTTCAGATACACATTAGCGTGGCAAGTTCAGATTATCTTGAGCCCGAAAGATTGATATTCAGAAGTCGATTTGTTCAGTTTACCTGAACTATGGCAAGTTGTTTTGGTCGACAGCAGTCACTGTAGTTCTTTGGTTTGTGTTGTGTGCAGTTCGGCTGCAGGAAAGGTCGGGACTTGGCGCACACCATAGACATGGTCGTCGGTGTCATGGACTCAGCGCGTGGTCGGGCGAGTGTGGTCGGCGTCGTCATGGACTCAGAGCGCATGGTCAGACGAGGGTGGTCGGCGGTAGAAGCTCCGAGCTGTGCTTGGGGCGACGACTATGGTGGGCGGAGGAGAACTAACTTTTTGGTGCCCTATTATAGAGCAGTTGTTGGATACGACACTTGCTCGTGCCCAAGAAAATCAGTTTTGATGCGGAAATCCATTTTTGTTCCCGGGAGCGCGCGCTCCTGCACGCGAAAAATATATTTCAAAGTGTGAAAAAATTTTCAAACAAAAATTTGGCAGATACATCTCGATATTATATGTGTGCGCGACAAGTTTTGCAGAAAACCAACTTTTTTTTGTAGCTTTTGTAAAAAAGACAAAAGGACGTCTTGTGAAAAGATATTTTAACACCGGACAAAAGGATGTACAATATCGAGCAGTACACGCCAAGTTTTTGTTTGGAATTTTTTGACATTTTAAAATATGTTTAAAACACATTTGAAAAAGCAGGAGCGCTCGCTCCCATGTGCCAAAACGCCACTCTCATTTTCATCCCCAATTTTTATCATACCAATAAGTTTGTTCCTGCATGTTTGAATCATGATTTGGATTCTCCTACAGACTTGATTCTTTTTTATCATACCAATAAGTTCGTTACTTTGTTTTATGGGTATAATAATATTCCTGATGCCCAAGATTGTACTTTTCTCCTTCATATTCAAGTTACTCAAAAATAAATATCATGGCCCTGGATTTGGTCGCAGGAGAAGCATAACTGATTCATCTCTGCCTATATCTCAACTTTGGCTGTCAACGCCAATCACCTTGATTCATATATACTAGCCTGAGTTGTGAAATCTTTGTCTCCTTTGGACAAATAGCCTAGAAATTCTCAAAAGAAAAGCCCTTGATCATGTGGAGCCTTACTTCAAAAACCATGGATGTGATCTAATATAAGCTTATTCCTTGATTTTCCATTGAGGTTCCTCATGTTGTGCATACATGAAGGATGTTGGGCCGCTCATATGCCTTCTTTAGCGCGCCGTCATCCTCTCCTCCTCTACCCAGCATCGATGATATTTCGGTGTTGAGGAGAAAGTATTTCATCGCATATGTGGATGTTTCTTGATTCCTTGGGTTCTAGATCTCCTTGGGGAAAAGTAGGTGAAGGCCTTTGCAAAGATGTAGATTAATCGGGCATGATAACCCTTTGCTTATTCCTCGGTTTATTTTGATCCTAGGCATTAGAAGGATTTCCTTTTCGCCATTACCCTGCTCTGCTAGGGGTTAGAAGCATTTACTTTTAGGTTGGCATGGTTTGCTCTGCACCATTGAAAATCCTAATAAGTGTATGCATGTAGCCAACTTTCACATGCTTCTGTTTGGTAAATGTAGCAACAATACATCATGTACTCCTATGTCCTGGCATAGAAATGCGAGAAGAAACTCAGGCAAACCCTACTGAATTAATGTCAGTGACCCATGTTCATCTAATTGGTTTGCACTCTTATGTATGAGCATTGTTTAGCTTGGACGAAAGGATTTATCATTTGGAAACATTATGTTTGACTTTGCTCGTTGTATACCTATCAACAATATAACATCACTCGATCAATGTCTCATACTTTTTTTTTACCGTTTTGTAGCAACATAGACTCCTCACTATAAACAATGTTTCACATCTCTGATCTTTGTGCTTCCGTAGCGTAGCACGGGCATCTTGCTAGTATTTTGAAATGTGTCAAAATTTTCATATATATGATTAACATTTTTGTACATTTTATCAACATTTTCTTTATACATGATTAACATTTTTTTTACTTTGTACATTCACATATATACATTTTTCATATAGAACAGAGACATTTTTCTTTACGCGTTTATCATTGTACAAATGCAAGATGAAGATTTTTTCAATTAAAATGTAAAGTGTTTTTATTATATACACAAGTAAAATATGCATGACATCAGCACAGCGCGGCCAGGTTACTTGGCTGGCCCAAAAAGGAAAACGAAGCCGGTCCTAGGCAACAAGTGGGCGGCAACATAGCCAGGACGTCCTATATACCGCGAGCGCTATGTCTCGCTTTAAGCGTAAAGGTAGCGAGCGGCAATGCTACACGCATGGGCTTATGGTTACGGAATCAACGGAGTACTTAGGTGGCAATTTTTTTATTGGAGACTAGGAGTGAGGCAGGGCCCACCCCCATGAGGTTTCCATTTTAGCGCACTGTATTGCCTCGCCTATATATAGTAGCAGACCGGCCCATTTTAGCGCACTTAAAAGGAATAAAGTAGAGGAAAACGAAGCGAGCGGGGTTCGATCACCTCCTTCGTGTTAGATAGCAACTTGAAGGGACCAAATGGGCTTTCCATCGGCTTTTTGTTTTTAAAGTGTTTTCTTGTTTTCCATAGGTTTTCTTTATTTTTCTTTGGAAATTTCTGGTTTTTCATTTTCCTTTTTTCTTTGTTTTAACCGGGTTTTTATTATTTTTATTTTTTCGGTTTTTAATGACATTTTTTCTCCAGTTCTGTTCATTTCTTTCTCATTGTTTGTTTTCTCAGAGTTTTTACTGTTTTCCTATCCGCTTTTTGTATATGCTTCATCCGTTTCATAATGTAGTGCGTATAGATTTTCAAAAAGTCAAATTGTGCAAACTTTGACTAAGTTTATAGAGAAAATTATTTATATCTACAATATCAAATAAATAAAATATGAAAGTACGTCTTATGATCAATCTAATGATATATGTTTGGCATTCTAGATGTCAATGTATTTCTCCAAAAAATTGGTCAAAGTTTATGACAGTTGACTTTTCTAAAAATATATATACACTCCATTATGAAAAGTAGGGCATAATGAGTAGGGTGTTTTGGTGCCCAGGCTCATCTGCACCCGGTTAGAAAATAACTCAACAAATTCATTTTTTTGTGCGGTAGACAATTTGATGCGTGACACCCTCTTCAAATTTCAAGTCATTTGAACAACTGAGCAGCTCTCAGCAAAAAAGACAAATCGAGCCAAAACAGTACATGAACAGTAACATTTTTACAGACTCCCAATTTGTCATTTTTGCTGGGAGCTTCTAAGATGTCCAAATGTTTTGAAAATTGGAACTGGACCACATGCATCAAATTGTCTACCGCACAATCTTTTTGGAAATTTTTGAATTTGTCTAGTATTTGTTTTAATTTTTTTCGTCAGCGCGGTGTAGATGAGCTCGGGTGCATAGATGGATTTTCGAGGGCATAATACAGTTATGTAATAAGTGTTTACATTTTTTGAAATACAAGATTGACATTCTTTCAATATTATAAACATTTTCTTGATACACATTTAATATTTTTCAAATGCTTGACTAACATTTTTAAAAAACTTGTTCAACATTTTTTATATGATTGATAAATATTTTTATGGACATGATCAAGTTTGTTATCAATTTTTAATACATTGTCAATATTTTTTATGTTCCGATTTAACATTTTTAAATACTTGGTTACCATTTTAAAAATGCTTGATTAATATTTTTAATACTTAAACAACATTGTTTATAAAAAATATTGATTACCATTTTTTATATACATATTATAAAATATATTTTTAAATACATGGTCAATATTGTTTTTTTAGATATTCAACATTTTTGATAGGCTCGATACTTTTTTTAAATACTTGGACAACATTTTTGCAGTTGCCTGGATTAACATCTTTAATAAATGAGAATATCTAGAAATATAGTTACATGATGAAAGTTTTGTAATTTTCTAAATGCATTATCAAAAAAAAATCTATACACATTCAGAAAATTCCGAATGCTTGATTAAAATTTTTAAAATATTTGTTTAAAAAATTTTAAGTACTGGTTGAACAATTGTCGAAAACTTCAATATTTTTAAAATGTTTATGTATAGTTTTTTTAATATAGGATATTTTAAAGTATAAACATAAAACATAAAACAAAAAAACAAGAAGGAAAAAAGGGGCTGTGGCCTTTGACGCGCGTGGGCTGGTCCATCTCACTCGCCCCTTCGGCGCGTCGGAAGCAGGAGTCGCTGAAGGCGAGATATAGTGGCGGCCCCTATATACCGCTGGGGTATTGAAGGAAATGCTGCCTGAAGCACTTCTATGTTAGGACGGCCCAATATCTGAATGATATGTTTTTTCCTTCTTTTTCTGTTTTCCTTTTTTTTCTTTATTCTTCCTTTTCTCTTTTCTCTCACCCCCTATTTTTTCTGCTTTTCTGTTTTCTCGTCGTGTTTTAGTTATATTTTTTTCCATTTGCTTTTCAAGAAATCGCATGAACATTTTTGCAGAATCATGTGCACATAGTTTTCTAGCATGTACGAACAACTATTCTCGAATATATGAATTTTCTTCCAATGCATAATTGTTTATGTTTATATGCACGAATATTTTAAACATGATATGAATATTTATAGGCAAATATGAATGTTTCCGCGCAGCTTTGTGAATATATTTTTATATAATCTTTTCTCCATTATTGACTTGATTTTTTATCCTTATCTAAATTTATTAAATATGAATATATTTCTGGATTTTTAGTAGAAAGATAAAACAACAGGAGTTGATGGGTCGGGCCACTTCTCAGCCCATTCCAAATTCCTTCGAGCGTTGCTCCCCTCACCCTACTCACTACTGCAAGCCATGATCTAGGCAGTACCGACAATCATCGATGTCGAGGCTACCCCAGCCTCCATCGACCAAGGTGTGTAGGTCATTGACTTGGCGGGCTCTGCTCCTCCTGAGCCCAGGATCGACACGCTGATGGATGACGGCAGATATGCATGCTGGGTCAGCGTCAGGTGCACATTAGCTCTTTTGTGCGCGCGCCATTCGTTATATTCTTGTAAATCAGCGAGCTAATGGTTTATAAATTACTCGTCGAACTAGGCACTGGACCAATTTGAGCGCGCGCGCGCACACGCACACGCACACGCACGCGCACACACACACGCACACGCACATATATCAATTTGCACTATGGATAATTAATATGTAAATGCCTTCTGGACATCGGTGCTGATTGCCACGTCGAAAACATGGACATCATGCACGCGCTTAAATTGAATGAACTGTGTACGATACTAATATTTTCCATGAAAAATTTAAGAACTTGGCAAACAGTATTTGAGAAACATATATATAGTGGTGACACTATTCGATAAAAGGCGGATATAGGTAACATTGTACTTAACAATTTTGACAACCATATGGTCAATATCTACATACTTAATATAGTAACAACTAGCACATTTTAAGGGATAAAGGGCCAACAACCACAACTATCCCCTGGAAGTAGCTTGATCATGGTGACTCGACATCTTGTCAATGAAAAGGAAGAACCCTCCCGTGCCTTGGTAGAGCATGAGTATAACAATGTTTATAATTTTCCAATGTTGATGCATTGTCACGACAAGCGAGAACTTGTTAATTTGAATGGTTCCATTTCTACGGGAAATGCAGTACCTTGCAATCACTTTACCGTTATTAGCAGGCACAAGTGTAATTTGACCATGCCGGGAAATCGATTCAGGAACAACTACAGTGGGCAATTTCTGTTGCAATGAAGAATAAAAACCAATTGTAACATATCGTTGAAGCTATATATAGTTTATGAACATCAACATAAAAAATAAGACTTTATACCAGCATTTTCTGCACATAATTGGTCTTGTTCAATGTGTGCACCAGTGGTAGAATTAATCCCATCCCAAATCCAATGTTCATAAGTTGTGCTATCTCTGTCAGATTATCAACAAATTTTATGACATGCTCCAAATCTTTTCAGTGAAATTTGGTACATCGAGTAACATACAGATCATTAACTATTCATCCAACATATCCTTCTTAAAAGGTGGAAAGGATTATTTATCCAGAACATGATAGAAGAATAGTGGGCATAAATTGGTAATTGGAATTTGTTACTACCTAGGAACAGAGTTAGAAAATGAAATCACAATTGGTTGCTTAAATAGTGATCAGTTAGTCAGAACAAATACCCCGATTTTGCTAAGTAATATGCAAACATGGAGAATGTTGAACGAACACTAACCTTGATCAGACCGTGATGGGCTGATAACGTTGAGGAAGTTAACATCCATGTTAATTAGACCAGACTGAGGTGCATGCACTAGAATTTTATTGCCATCTTTCAGTTCATAAAACTTAGAATTTTTTCTCCAAAATTCCGCATCAAAATAGGAGTGACCATCTTTATCAAGTTTTATCCTAACTGTCATTTTAAATCCATGTTGTGTTGTCAATATGACCTCAATTGAGTCATCAACAAAGTAAAGGCTAAGATTTCCTTCTACATGTGTTCTTGCAAAGCAAGAGATGTATTGCTTGAAATGATAATTACGATCATACATATATTGAAATAATAGAGCAACATGCAAATATGAGAGTAATTGAGAAAACAGAACAATATATAGCTGAAAGCAAAGTACAAAATAACAAAAATCTACAATTAAAAAGATAATGTAACAAAGATTTCATGCAAATATGAGAGTAACTAAAAGAACAGTACATCATTAATTTGCCTAATTTTTAAAAAACCATCTTCGACTGCTAGGCTGCATGTGGCACCGTGCCTTTTATCCAAATGTAGCATATACACTATATGTTTATAAATTTAGGCCATGCCAACTGTGGTGGGGTAAGATTGAACATATTCAGTGCTCCATGAAGTCATCTAGTTCGGTGAGTTAGAACCTCGTTTCCGACTGGCCGCTACCACACTGGCCTGATTTGTGCTTGCACTATGGACATTTGAATAAAAACCCTTGAATCTGCTAGAAGAAAAATGAATCCAAGGCAATTTTCATCGGTTGATTAACAGGGACAGATGGACAGTGATAAGAGATGAGCGAATATTTTGCTAAATTAATTATCTTCTCCATGAGAAAAATCCTCGGCCCAATCCCGCAGAAAACCCCAATCGACCAGAGTCTAGAAAGTCGGTGCAGATAGGCGGCGACAAGCGGTAGGGGCGAAATCATGTGCCATTTGGAGCACGACCTCCCCCCGCCGACGACAGTCGTCGAGCTTAGGGGTAGACACCGTGATAGAAGTTGATGACCGCAGAGTTGCAGAGGAGTGCATGATGAGTGAGTAGGGACGAAGTGGGGAGGGGGTGAGGGTTTTCTTTTTTCCTTTCTGACGTGTGGGTTAATGCACATGGTTCACATAGGCGACAGAGATGAACCGTGTGCGATAATAAATCACCAAGATGGAATGGGAACCCAAATTTCCTTCCACGTTTGTCCTTCAGTTTTCTTCTACGATCAACATACCCCCTGCAATACATCATGTTCAAATTTGCCAATTTTCCGGGCTCATTTACTATATTAACTCCATTATGTGCATTTTCTAGGCATTAATGCACATAATTTAAATTCAGAATATTGGTGCAAGAAAAAGTGCACAAAAAGGTCTGGAAAACCATGTTCGTGGTATTTAGTAATTTTTTCATGCCTTTTATAATGAATGGGCCAAGATTTCAAGTATATGTGTGGCAGGAGTCAATCACAAATGTGTCGTTTATTGGTTTTTCAACTATAGAAAAATGACAAACATGCTAGAAATAGATGACGCCTGGCATGGTGCCATGGTATGGCCTCAAAATGCACTGGTACAAATTTGAGAAGGTTTGACTTATGTTGTCATGCACACTCTTCATAAATCAAACCATCACCAAAGAAGTTTCGTGGTTTCGAGGGGGAAATCTCCAAGATTGAACGGGAATCCAAATTTTGTTCGCCGGTTGTCCTTTGATTTTTTTCTATGATCAACGTACCCCCTCCAATGCACCATGTTAAAATTTGGCACTTTTCCTGGCTCATTTACTATATTTATTACTCCATTATGTGCATTTTCTAGGCATGAATGCACATAATTCGATTCCAGACAACCAGTGCATGAAAAAGTGCACAAAAACAGGTTGGAAAACGATGCTCGTGGTATTTAGTAATTATTCATGCCTTTTACAAGCAATGTGCAGAGATTTCACGGATATGTGTGGCAAGAGTCAACCACAAACATGTCATTTATTGGTTTTTTAACAATAGAAAAATGAAAACATGCTTGAAAAATATGACACCTGATATGGTGCCATGGTATGGCCTCACTATGCCCTAGTAAAAATTTGAGAAGGTATGGCCTATGTCATCATGCATGCTCTTCATAAATCAAACCATCACCGAGCAAGTTTCGTGGTTTCGAGAGGGAAATCACCATGATTGAAGGGGAATCCAAATTTCCTTCGTCCTTTATGCTTGTGTCTTTTCTATGATCAACATACACCCTACAAATCACCGTGTTCAAATTTAGCCCTTTTTCGGGCTCATTTACCACATTTAGTCGATTATGTGCATTTTCTAGGCATGAATGCACATAGTTCAAATTCAGACAATCGATGCAAGAAAAAGTGCATAAAAACGGTCTGGAAAAACATGCTCATGGTATTTAGTAATTTTTCATGCCTTTTACAAGGAATGGACAGAGATTTCAAGGATATGCATGACAAGAGTCAACCACAAACATGTCGTTTATTGATTTTTCAACTATAGAAAAATGAAAAACATGCTTGAAAAATATGACGCCTGGCATGGTGCCATGGTATGGCCTCACCATGCGCTGGTAAAAATTTGAGAAGGTTTGGCTTATGTCATCATGCACACTCTTCATAAATAGAACCATCACCGAGGAAGTTTCGTGGTTTCAAGAGGAAAATCACCAAGATTGAAGGGGAATCAAAATTTCCTTCGTCGTTTGTCCTTGAGTTTTTTTCTATGGTCAACATACACCCTACAAATCACCGTGTTCAAATTTGGTACTTTTCCAGGCTCATTTACCATAATAGGCGATTATGTGCATTTTCTAGGCATTAATGCACATAATTTAAATTCAGACAATGGTGCATGAAGAAGTGCACAAAAACTGTATAGAAAATCATGCTCGTGGTATGTAGTAAACTTTCATGCCTTTTTCAAGGGATGGGCAGAGATCTCATGGATATGTGTGGCAAGAGTCAACCACAAACGTGCTGTTTATTGGTTTTTCAACTATAAAAAATGAAAGACATGCTTGAAAAACATGATGCATGGTATGGCCTCACCATGCCCTGGTAAAAAATTGAGAAGGTTTGGCTTATGGCGTCATGCACACTCTTCATAAATTGAACCATCACCTATGAAGTTTTGTGGTTTCGAGAGGGAAATCACCAAGATTGAAGGGGAATCAAAATTTCCTCTATCCTTTCTCCTTTGTCCTTGAATTTTTCTACAGTCAACATACACCCTACAAAGCACCGTGTTCAAATTTGGAACTTTTCCAGGATCATTTACCATATTTAGGCAATCATGTGCATTTTCTAGACATTTAGCGCAGATACGTCCAATCCCAGCTACAACTACATGGGTGTGATGAGATGGACGTGGATTGCCGTTCGATCCCGGTGCATCTTATGGTGCACACACGCGATCCATGTGGTTGGTGTTTCGGCCAATCAGAACACAACCCACAGTAGGGTGAGCGCAAACAGTTTCCAAAGGCGACGGAGACGAACCTTGTGTGATAATAAATTACCAAGATTGTAGGGGAAAGCAAATTTCCTTCGTCGTTTGTCCTTGAGCTCTAGAAAACCACCACACTGTATGGTTGTCTAGCCACTCCGCCCAAAGCTTTCTCCAATCGTCATTCATGCCACTGCACCGCACACTAACTAGTAAGGAAGTGATGGAATCCCACCATGCCGAGTTCCTCGCCGTCCGCGACCGCACACTAAATGGTAAGGAAGCGATGACATCCTGCCGCGCAGAGTTCATCGCCGCACGTGGCTGCACATCTATGTGGGCATACTTTGAAACTGCAATGGCCGAATGGGCGTGGAGCAAGAGGTGGCCAAAGCCGCATAGAAGGAGCGGAAAAGGTAGAAAGCACTCAAGAAAAGAGAGTCCCGCCGCCGCAAGAAATAAGAGGCCGCACGCGCTGCTAAGGAGAGCTCATCGAGATCCAAGCATGGTGGGCTGCCGCCGACAAGGTCGGGAAGGAGAATGACGGCGTCAGGCCAGCATGCCCCAATGCCTCCACCTGTAAGGATCGCGGTGGTAGCTATCGTGACGCTGATGAGAGCTATGTAGAGATCCAAGCACGGTGGGCTGCCGCCGACAAGGCCGGGAAGGAGAACGATTACGTCTAGATAACATGTGAGAAGTAGTTAGTGTGTGTGTCGCCCGTAAATTTGTTTAATTAATCACGAGCATCTACCGGTACCACTTACTAGTTTTAGAGAAAATTACCAGCATCTAGGAATTTAAATTGGTTTCTATTATTAACGTACAATGCTGATAAGTGACATCCTTTTAGGGCTTAGAGTGTTGGTTAGTATGTGTTCACTGAAATTTTGTAGACGTACCCCGGCCCTAAATCCTCTCGAAATGTCCGCCCACAACCACCCGAAGCCACCCGAAGCTCCTTCCTCTCCCATCTCTGCACAACATGCTTTTGTGCGTGTTGGAGATGAGCTGGCCGCAGCTGGTTTTTAGTCCCACCTCGCCGTGCGAGTTGGCAACACACCGGCTCAAATAGCCACGCCGGTAGCTAGATGGCAACAAGCTTCTCTTTTGTTGCATTGGATCAATGCTGGCTGTGTGAGCGAGACAGGTTAACACTTGATAACATTTCATAAACCGATGATTGTTCATCGAGTGTAACCTTTGCCTCGTTCATGTACGTTGAATAACCCGGCATGCTACAATGAAAGAGATTTTTAGATTTGCAGGTGCGGCTATAGATGCTGATAGATATAAGAATTTTTAGAAAACCACAAACACATGGTTTCTATGGTGTACCATGTGCCTTTTTTGCACTAATTATCCATAAGTCAGTTACATGTGTGATGTTTTCTAATAACGCAAGTGTACCATCATGACCGCCATTGACCAATTTAATCAACTACACATGTAGAATTTTTTGAAGACGGGATCCACCAATTTTCTCTATTCTCACACACGAGTATATTACACGCTTCGTCTGTGTTTTGTGTTCCCCCACCCAAGTTTCGATTTTCGCAATGAATTTTTCATTAGGTGTGCGATTTCAAAATTTATTTCTCCAAACACATCCCCACCCATCACATTTCCACAGTATCCCCCCCATCGCTCTCCCTTCCCAGCAGCTCAAACCGCCTTCGCCGCAACCACAGCTTAAATCACATATACGTTCTGCCCGAGCCTTGTCGATCCAGTTAGGTAACCCACCGATCTCTATCAGGGCCCCGGCATGATTCCTTAAATGGCACATGCAAAACATCCTCATGCCTCCAAATCCCTACCGCCCCTACTCCAGAGCATCAGCGCATAGCCCAACCACATATCACGTGGAGGTCGAGGAGCTGTGTCAGTCGATGGCGTGATGGAAGCTGTGCATGTCGACCCGGAGGAACACCTCGCTTCCGCCGCCGACTTGGGCGAGCTCTGGCCCATATAAAGTGCCCCAACAACTACCCCTCGGGATTTACCAAGTATGGAGTGGCCAATTCAATCTTACCAATACCAGTTGCAATGGCTATGTTTTGTATGGTTGATGTATTAAGCATGTTGTAGTAAACATGGCTAACCTATCTTAGCTATTTCCCCCACCTTTTAATAGAAAATTGGGCCATTCTCTGCTCTAGCAGCACATGCCTTGCGATGTTTAACTCTATCTATTACATTTTTATCAGTATCAATTTCAATGGCTATACTAGGCTGTCTATAGTTAAACATGTCTTGTTTATTTCAGTACTGCACAGTATGTGATGTTCAAGTATGAACTGTCCAGCTCAATTTCACCAATACCGGCTACGAACTTACAATACATGACTTAGAATGTCGTTAAGCCTGTTGTAATTAACAGTTCTATCCATTTTTAATCTGTGCCTTTGCTACCGTGCTACTCTTCGCAATGAAGATATCACTAGAGATGTTGTCGTTTTATTTCCATTTTTAATTCTTGGTGGATGCTAACCCTGTAGTTAACATGCCTTTTCATGTACTTACACATGGCCATAATGGGAGAAGCTGTTGTTTACCGTCGAGGTTAGCTGCATCCAATGTCTTAATAGTATTTTACATCATTTGTGCAATTGCAGTTTAGCTTGTAACATTTAATTGCTTCTTGTAGGTACACATGTTAGCAACACTGATCCTTGCTTCGACCTGGAGGAATATCCCGCCTTCGCCGCTGCCAACTTGGGGCGGGCTTTGGTCCAGATGAAGTTCCCCAACAACTACCCCTCTAGATTTACCAAGCATAAACTGACTAGTTCAATCTTACCAATACTACTTGGAATGGTTATGTTCTGTATGGTTGATGTATTAAGCATGTTGTAGTAAACACGCCTAACCCGTCTTAGATATTTTTCCTACCTTTTATAGTTAACTGGGCCATTCTATGCTCTAGCAGCCCTTGCCTTGCGATGTTTAACTCTGTCAATTTCATTTTTATCAGTACTAGTTTCAATGGCTATACTAGATTGTCTGTAGTTAAATGTACCTTATTTATTTCAGTACTACACACTATGTGATGTTCAAGTATGAACTGTCTAGCTCAATTTCACCAATACCAGCTACAAACTTACAATACATGACTTAGGATGTTGTTAAGCCTGTTGTAATTACCAGTTCTATACATTTTTTAATCTATCCCTTTGCTACCATGCTACTTTTCACAATGAAGATATCACTAGAGATGATGTCGTTTTATTTCCATTTGCTATTTTTTGGTGGATGCTAACCCTATTGTAGTTAACATGCCTTTCCATGTACTTATGCAGGTCCATAATGTGCAATGTTGTTGTTTGCCGTCGAGGTTAGGTCCATCTCATGTCTTACAATATTTTACATCATTTGTGCAATTGCAGTTTAGCTTGTAACATTTATTCGCTTCTTGTAGGTACATATGTCAGCAGCACTGATCCATGCTTCGACCCAGAGAAACACCTTGCCTCTACCACGACCGACTTGGGGCAGGCTCTGGCCCAAATGAAGTGCCCCAATATCTATCGCTCAGGATTTACCAAGTATGAACTAAACAGTTCAATCTTACCAATACCAATTGCAATGGATATGTTTTGTATGGTTGATATATTAAGCATGTTGAAGTAAACATGCCTAACCCGTCTTAGCTATTTACCTTACCTTTTTATAGACAACTGGGCCATTCTCCGCTCTAGTAGCACCTGCCCTGCGATGTTTAACTCTGTCAATTTCATTTTTATCAGTACCAGTTTCAATGGCTATACTAGGTTGTCTGCATTTAAACATGCCTTGTTTATTTCAATACTGCACGCTGTGTGATGTTCAAGTATGAACTATCTAGCTCAATTTTACCAATACCAGCTACAAACTTACAATACACTTAGGCTGTTTTTAAGCCTGTTATAACTAACAGTTCTATCCATTTTTTTAATCTGTCCATTTTCTACCATGCTACTATTCACAATGAAGATATTGATACGTCTCTATCGTACCTATAATTTTTTATTGTTTCATGCCAATATTATACAACTTTCACATACTTTTGTCAACAATTTATATGATTTATTAGACTAACATATTGATCCAGTGCCTAGTGCCAGTTCCTGTTTGTTGCATGTTGATATGTCTCCAATGTATCTATAATTTTTACTGTTCCATGCTGTTATATTATCATTCTTGGATGTTTTACAATCATTTTATAGCAACTTTATATCATTTTTTGGTACTAATCTATTGACATAGTGCCCAGTACCAGTTGCTATTTTTGCTTGTTTTTTACTTTGCAAAATATCAGTATCAAATGGAGTCCAAATACAGAAAAACTTTTGGGAGATTTTTTTTGGACCAGAGACACCCAGTGGGCCAAAGAAGTACCAGAGGGGAGGCCCGAGGTGCGCACAACCCACCAGGGCGCGCTAGGAGGCCTAGGCGTGCCCAGTGGGTTGTGCCCCCCTCGGTGACCTCCCGCATCGCTTCTTCGCCCTATAAATTCCCAAATATTCCAGAAACCCTAGGGGAGTCAATGAAAAACAATTCCAGCTGCCGCAAGTTCCAGAACCATGAGATCCAATCTAAACACCATCACCAAGGGTTTCATCACTCTCATTGGTGCCTCTCCGATGATGCGTGAGTAGTACACCATAGACCTACGGGTCCGTAGGCAGTAGCTAGATGGCTTCCTCTCTCTCTTTTGATTCTCAATACAATGGTCTCTTGGGGATCTATTTGATGTAACTCTTTTTGCTGTGTGTTTGTTGTGATCCGATGAACTTTGAGTTTATTATCAAATCTATATCCATGAATATTATTTGAGTCTTCTTTGATCCCTTATATGCATGATTATTTATAGCCTCGTATTCGGTGGCGGTGCCAGAACGGCAGTCTTGTGTAGTCATTTTCAAATTGTGTAGTCAAGTATATAAATTTGAACAAAAAAATTCAACATTTTTGCAAGCATATGCTAGTTTCATCAAAAAGCTGGGTAGTCAATTGACTACCCAGCTGATGAGTGGATTCACCACTGCTCGTATTTCTTCTTCTTAGTTTAGTTAGGCCAACTAGATCAATTTTTATTGCCCTGGGAAGAGGTGCTTTGTGATGGGTTCGATCTTGTGGTGTTCTTTCCGAGTGACAGAAGGGGCAGAAAGACACACATGTATCGTTGCTATTAAGGATAACAAGATGGGGCTATTCCTACATGAATAGTTCTCGTCTACATCATGTCATCATTCTTATTACATTACTCCGTTTCTCCATGAACTTAATACACTAGATGCATGCTAGATAGCGGTCGATGTGTGGAGTAATAGTAGTAGATGCAGGCAGGAGTCGGTCTACTAATCTTGGACGTGATGCCTATATATTGATCATTTCCTTGGACATCATCATAATTATTCGATCTTCTATCAATTGCCCAACAGTAATTTGTTTACCCAACATGTGCTATTTTCTTGAGAGAAGCCACTAGTGAAATCTACAGCCCCCGTGTATATTCTTTATCATATTTGCTTTGAGATATGTTTTTATTCATTTTATTTTCAGATCTATTATTCCAAAAACCCAAAAATACCTTGCTGTACTTTTTTACTTATTTTATTTCACGTTTTATCGAGAGCTATTTATCCAATCTACCAGAAATTTATCTATCTTTTTACTGTGGAGGGATTGACAACCCCTCTTATGTGTCGGGTTGCAAGTACTTGTTGTCTGCGTGCAGGTACCGTATACATAGTGTTGCTTGGTTCTCCTACTGGATTGATACCTTGGTTTCATAACTTGGGGAAATACCTATTGTAGCTGTGCTGCATCTGTTGGAAATATGCCCTAGAGGCAATAATAAAAGTATTATTATTATATTTCCTTGTTCATGATAATTGCCTTTTATTCATGCTATAACTGTATTATCCGGAAATCGTAATACACGTGTGAATACATAGACCACAATATGTCCCTAGTGAGCCTCTAGTTGACTAGCTCGTTGTGATCAACAGATAGTCATGGTTTCCTGGCTATGGACATTGGATGTCATTGATAACGGGATCACATCATTAGGAGAATGATGTGATGGACAAGACCCAATCCTAAGCATAGCACAAAGATCGTGTAGTTCGTTTGCTAGAGCTTTGCCAATGTCAAGTATCTTTTCCTTAGACCATGAGATTGTGCAACTCCCGGATACCGTAGGAATGCTTTGGGTGTACCAAACATCACAACGTAACTGGGTGGCTATAAAGGTGCATTACAGGTATCTCCGAAAGTGTCTGTTGGGTTGGCGCGAATCGAGACTGGGATTTGTCACTCCGTGTAAACGGAGAGGTATCTCTGGGCCCACTCGGTAGGACATCATCATATGCGCAATGTGACCAAGGAGTTGATCACGGGATGATGTGTTACGGAACGAGTAAAGTGACTTGCCGGTAACGAGATTGAACAAGGTATTGGATACCGACGATCGAATCTCGGGCAAGTAACATACCGATAGACAAAGGGAATTGAATACGGGATCGATTGAGTCCTTGACATCGTGGTTCATCCGATGAGATCATCGTGGAACATATGGGAGCCAACATGGGTATCCAGATCCCGCTGTTGGTTATTGACCAGAGAACGTCTCGGTCATGTCTGCATGTCTCCCGAACCCGTAGGGTCTACACACTTAAGGTTCGATGACGCTAGGGTTATAAAGGAAGCTTGTATGTGGTTACCGAATGTTGTTCGGAGTCCCGGATGAGATCCCGGACGTCACGAGGAGTTCCGGAATGGTCCGGAGGTAAAGATTTATATATAGGAAGTCCTGTTTCGGCCATCGGGACAAGTTTCGGGGTCATCGGTATTGTACCGGGACCACCGGAAGGGTCCCGGGGGCCCACCGGGTGGGGCCACCTGCCCCGGGGGGCCACATGGGCTGTGGGGGGTGCGCCTTGGCCTACATGGGCCAAGGGCACCAGCCCCAAGAGGCCCATGCGCCTAGGGAACCCTAGAGGGAAGAGTCCTCAAAGGGGAAGGCACCTCCGAGGTGCCTTGGGGAGGATGGACTCCTCCCCCCTCTTGGCCGCCGCACCAGATGCCATCTGGAGGCTGGCCGCCGCCCCTTTGGGGTGGGAAACCCTAAAGGGGGCGCAGCCCTCCCCTTCCCCTATATATATGAGGCCTAGGGGCTGCCCATAACACGCGATTTGATCTCTCGTTGGTGCAGCCCTGCCCCTCTCCCTCCTCCTCTTCTCCCATGGTGCTTGGCGAAGCCCTGCGGGATTGCCACGCTCCTCCACCACCACCACGCCGTTGTGCTGCTGTTGGATGGAGTCTTCCTCAACCTCTCCCTCTCTCCTTGCTGGATCAAGGCGTGGGAGACGTCACCGGGCTGTACGTGTGTTGAACGCGGAGGTGCCGTCCGTTCGGCACTTGATCATCGGTGATTTGAATCACGACGAGTACGACTCCATCAACCCCGTTCACTTGAACGCTTCCGCTTAGCGATCTACAAGGGTATGTAGATGCACTCTCTTTCTACTCGTTGCTGGTCTCTCCATAGATAGATCTTGGTGATTACGTAGGAAATTTTTTGAATTTCTGCTACGTTCCCCAACAGTGGCATCATGAGCTAGGTCTATTGCGTAGATTCTTTGCACGAGTAGAACACAAAGTAGTTGTGGGTGTTGATGTTGTTCAATATGCTTACCGTTACTAGTCCAATCTTGTTTCGACGGTATTGTGGGATGAAGCGGCCCGGACCGACCTTACACGTACTCATACGTGAGACAGGTTCCACCGATTGACATGCACTTGGTGCATAAGGTGGCTAGCGGGTGCCAGTCTCTCCCACTTTAGTCGGAATGGATTCGATGAAAAGGGTCCTTATGAAGGGTAAATAGCAATTGGCATATCACGTTGTGGTCTTGCGTAGGTAAGAAACGTTCTTGCTAGAAACCCATAGCAGCCACGTAAAACATGCAACAACAATTAGAGGACGTCTAACTTGTTTTTGCAGGGTATGCTATGTGATGTGATATGGCCAAGAAGAATGTGATGAATGATATGTGATGTATGAGATTGATCATGTTCTTGTAATAGGATTCACGACTTGCATGTCGATGAGTATGACAACCGGCAGGAGCCATAGGAGTTTTCTTTATTTTTTTGTATGACCTGCGTGTCATTGAAGAACGCCATGTAACTTACTTTACTTTATTGCTAAACGTGTTAGCCATAGAAGTAGAAGTAGTCGTTGGCGTGACAACTTCATGAAGACACGATGATGGAGATCATGATGATGGAGATCATGGTGTCATGCCGGTGACAAGATGATCATGGAGCCCCGAAGATGAACATCAAAGGAGCTATATGATATTGGCCATATCATGTCACTACTCTATTTGATTGCATGTGATGTTTATCATGTTTATGCATCTTGTTTGCTTAGAACGACAGCAGTAAATAAGATGATCCCTTACAAAATTTGAAGAAGTGTTCTCCCCTAACTGTGCACCGTTGCTACAGTTCGTCGCTTCTAAGCACCACGTGATGATCGGGTGTGATGGATTCTTACGTTCACATACAACGGGTGTAAGACAGTTTTACACAGCGAAAACACTTAGGGTTAACTTGACGAGCCTAGCATGTACAGACATGGCCTCGGAACACGGAGACCGAAAGGTCGAGCATGAGTCGTATAGTAGATACGATCAACATGAAGATGTTCACCGACGTTAACTAGTCCGTCTCACGTGATGATCGGACACGGCCTAGTTGACTCGGATCATGTGATCACTTAGATGACCAGAGGGATGCCTATCTGAGTGGGAGTTCATAAGATGAACTTAATTATCCTGAACATAGTCAAAAGACCTTTTGCAAATTATGTCGTAGCTCACGCTATAGTTCTACTATTTTAGATATGTACCTAGAGAAAATATAGTTGAAAGTTGATAGTAGCGATTATGCGATCAGTAGAAAGCTTATGTCCTTAATGCACCGCTCAGTGTGCTGAACCCCAACGTCGTTTGTCGATGTTGCGAACATCGGACATACACGTTTTGATAACTACATGATAGTTCAGTTAAATGGTTTAAGTAGAGGCACCAAAGACGTTTTCGAAACGTCGCGGAACATATGAGATGTTTCGAGGGCTGAAATTAGGATTTCAGGCTCGTGCCCACGTCAAGAGGTTTGAGACCTCCGACGATTTTCTTAGCCTGCAAACTAAGGAGAGAAGCTCAATTGTTGAGCTTGTGCTCAGATTGTCTGAGTGCAACAATCACTTGAATTGAGTGGGAGTTGATCTTCCAAATGAGATAGTGATGTTTCTCCAAAGTCATTGCCACCGAGCTGCTAGAGCTTCGTGATGAACTATAACATATCAGGGATAAATAAGATGATCCTTGAGGTATTCACGATGTTTGACACCGCGAAAGTAGAAATCAAGAAGGAGCATCAATTGTTGATGGTTGGTGAAACCACTAGTTTCAAGAAGGGCAAGGGAACAAAGGGATACTTCATGAAATGGCAATTCAGCTGCTGCTTTAGTGAAGAAACCCAAGGTTGAACCCAAACCCGAGACTAAGTGCTTCTGTAATAAGGGGAACAACCACTGGAGCAGCATTACCCTAGATACTTGGTAGATGAGAAGGCTGGCAAGGTCGATAGAAGTATATTGGATATACATTATGTTAATGTGTACTTTACTAGTACTCCTAGTAGCACCAGGGTATTAAGATACCGGTTCGGTTGCTAAGTGTTAGTGACTCGAAATAAAGAGCTACGGAATAAACGGAGACTAGCTAAAGGTGAGCTGACGATATGTGTTGGAAGTGTTTCCAAGTTTGATGTGATCAAAGATCGCACGCTCCCTCTACCATCAAGATTAGTATTAAACCTGAATGGTTTATTGAATCTCGATCGTAGTGATACACATTTTCATGCCAAAAGATATAAGATAGTAATAATAGTACCACTTATTTGTGGCACTGCCATGTAAGTCATAATGGTATAAAACGCATGAAGAAGCTCCATGTTGATGGATCTTTGGACTCACTCGTTTTGAAAAGTGTGAGACATGCGAACCATGTCTATTGATATATATGCATGAAGAAACTCCATGCAAATGGACCGTTTGAACTCACTTGATTTTGAATCACTTGAGATATGCAAATCATACCACATGGGCAAGATGACTGAAAAGCCTCGGTTTCAATAAGATGGAACAAGATAGCAACTTGTTGGAAGTAACACATTTTGATGTGTGCAGTCCAATAAGTGCTGAGGCATGCAGTGAATATCGTTATGTTCTTACTTCACAGATGATTCGAGTAGATGTTGAGAATATTTACTTGATGAAACACAAGTCTGAATTATTGAATGGTTCAAGTAATTTCAGAGTGAAGTAGAAGATCATTGTGACAAGAGGATAAAATGTCTATGATACGATCATAGAGATGAATATCTAAGTTACGAGTTTTGGCACACAATTAAGACATTGTGGAAAATGTTTCACAATTAATACCGCCTGGAACACCATAGTGTGATGGTGTGTCCGAACATCATAGTTGCACCCTATTGGATATGGTGCGTACCATGATGTCTCTTATCGAATTACCACTGTCGTTCATGGGTTAGGCATTAGAGACAACCACATTCACTTTAAATAGGGCACCACGTAATTCCGATGAGATGACACCGTATGAATTATGGTTTAGAGAAACCTAAGTTGTCGTTTCTTAAAAGTTTGGGGCTGCGACGCTTATATGAAAAAGTTTCAGGTTGATAAGCTCGAACCCAAAGCGGATAAAATGCATCTTCATAGGAAACCCAAAACAGTTGGGTATACCTCCTAATTCAGATCCGAAAGCAATATGGATTGTTTCTAGAATCGGGTCCTTTCTCGAGGAAAAGTTTCTCTCGAAAGAATTGAGTGGGAGGATGGTGGAGACTTGATGAGGTTATTGAACCGTCTCTTCAACTAGTGTGTGACAGGGCACAGGGAGTTGTTCCTGTGGCACCTACACCAATTGAAGTGGAAGCTTATGATATTGATCATGAAACTTCGGATCAAGTCACTCCCAAACCTCGTAGGATGACAAGGATACGTACTACTTCAGAGTGGTACGTAATCCTGTCTTGAAGGTCATGTTGCTAGACAACAATGAACCTACGAGCTATGGAGAAGCGATGGTGGGCCCGGATTCCGATAAATGGCTTGAGGCCATAAAATCCGAGAGAGGATCCATGTATGAAAACAAAGTGTAGACTTTGGCAGAACGGCTCGATGGTCGTAAGGCTAATGAGTACAGATGGATTTCAAAAGGAAGACGGACAATGATGGTAAATGTCACCATTAAGAAAGCTCGACTTGTCGTTAAGTTTTCCGACAAGTTCAAGGAGTTGACTACGATGAGATTTTCTCACTCGTAGCGATGCTAAGAGTCTGTTGGAATTATATTAGCGATTACTGCATTATTTATGAAATCTTGCAGATAGGATGTCAAAACATTGTTTCCTCGACGATTTTAATGAGGAAAGGTTGTATGTGATACAACCGGAAGGTTTTGTCAATCCCGAAAGATGCTAATAAGTATGCAAAGCTCCAGCAATCCTTCTAAGGACTGGAGTGAGCATCTCGGAGTTGGAATGTATGCTTTGATGATGATCAAAATTTTTTGGGTTTGTACAAAGTTTATGAGAAACTTGTATTTCCAAAGAAGTGAGTGGGAGCACTATAGAATTTCTGATGAATACATGTTGATCAGAAATGGTGTAGAATTTCTGGAAAGCATATAGGGTTATTTTGAAAGTGTTTTTCAATGGAAAGCCTGGATTAAGCTACTTGAACATTGAGCATCAAGATCTATAAGGATAGATCAAAATGCTTAATAATACTTTCAAATGAGCACATACCTTGACATGATCTTGAAGGTGTTCAAGATGGACCAGTCAAAGAAGGAGTTCTTGCCTGAGTTGTAAGGTACGAAGTTAAGACTTAAAGCTCGACCACGGCAGAATAGAGAGAAAGGACGAAGGTCGTCCCCTATGCTTAAGACGTAGGCTCTTCAGTATGCTATGCTGTGTACCGCACCTGAAGTGTGCCTTGCCATGAGTCAGTCAAGGGGTACAAGAGTGATCCAAGAATGGCTCACAGGACAGCGGTCAAAGTTATCCTTAGTAACTAGTGGACTAAGGAATTTTCCCGATTATGGAGGTGGTAAAAGAGTTCGTCGTAAAGGTTACGACGATGCAAGCTTGACACCTATCCGGATAGCTCTGAGTAGAGAGACCGGATACATATAATGGAGCAATAATTTAGAATAGCTCCAAGTAGAACAGTTGTTTGGAATAGCTCCAAATAGAGCGTGGTAGCTGCATCTAGGAGATGACATAGAGATTTGTAAAACACACACGGATCTGAAAGGTTCAGACCCGTTGACTAAAACCTCTCTCACAAGCAACATGATCAAACATAAAACTCATTGAGTGTTAATCACATGGCGATGTGAACTAGATTATTGACTCTAGTGCAAGTGGGAGACTGTTGGAAATATGCCCTAGAGGCAATAATAAAAGTATTATTATTATATTTCCTTGTTCATGATAATTGTCTTTTATTCATGCTATAACTGTATTATCCGGAAATCGTAATACACATGTGAATACATAGACCACAATATGTCCCTAGTGAGCCTCTAGTTGACTAGCTCGTTGTGATCAACAGATAGTCATGGTTTCCTGGCTATGGACATTGGATGTCGTTGATAACGGGATCACATCATTAGGAGAATGATGTGATGGACAAGACCCAATCCTAAGCATAGCACAAAGATCGTGTAGTTCGTTTGCTAGAGCTTTGCCAATGTCAAGTATCTTTTCCTTAGACCATGAGATTGTGCAACTCCCGGATACCGTAGGAATGCTTTGGGTGTACCAAACGTCACAACGTAACTGGGTGGCTATAAAGGTGCATTACAGGTATCTCCGAAAGTGTCTGTTGGGTTGGCGCGAATCGAGACTGGGATTTGTCACTCCGTGTAAACGGAGAGGTATCTCTGGGCCCACTCGGTAGGACATCATCATATGCGCAATGTGACCAAGGAGTTGATCACGGGATGATGTGTTACGGAACGAGTAAAGTGACTTGCCGGTAACGAGATTGAACAAGGTATTGGATACCGACGATCGAATCTCGGGCAAGTAACATACCGATAGACAAAGGGAATTGAATACGGGATCGATTGAGTCCTTGACATCGTGGTTCATCCGATGAGATCATCGTGGAACATATGGGAGCCAACATGGGTATCCAGATCCCGCTGTTGGTTATTGACCAGAGAACGTCTCGGTCATGTCTGCATGTCTCCCGAACCCGTAGGGTCTACACACTTAAGGTTCGATGACGCTAGGGTTATAAAGGAAGCTTGTATGTGGTTACCGAATGTTGTTCGGAGTCCCGGATGAGATCCCGGACGTCACGAGGAGTTCCGGAATGGTCCGGAGGTAAAGATTTATATATAGGAAGTCCTGTTTCGGCCATCGGGACAAGTTTCGGGGTCATCGGTATTGTACCGGGACCACCGGAAGGGTCCCGGGGGCCCACCGGGTGGGGCCACCTGCCCCGGGGGGCCACATGGGCTGTGGGGGGTGCGCCTTGGCCTACATGGGCCAAGGGCACCAGCCCCAAGAGGCCCATGCGCCTAGGGAACCCTAGAGGGAAGAGTCCTCAAAGGGGAAGGCACCTCCGAGGTGCCTTGGGGAGGATGGACTCCTCCCCCCCTCTTGGCCGCCGCACCAGATGCCATCTGGAGGCTGGCCGCCGCCCCTTTGGGGTGGGAAACCCTAAAGGGGGCGCAGCCCTCCCCTTCCCCTATATATATGAGGCCTAGGGGCTGCCCATAACACGCGATTTGATCTCTCGTTGGTGCAGCCCTGCCCCTCTCCCTCCTCCTCTTCTCCCATGGTGCTTGGCGAAGCCCTGCGGGATTGCCACGCTCCTCCACCACCACCACGCCGTTGTGCTGCTGTTGGATGGAGTCTTCCTCAACCTCTCCCTCTCTCCTTGCTGGATCAAGGCGTGGGAGGCGTCACCGGGCTGTACGTGTGTTGAACGCGGAGGTGCCGTCCGTTCGGCACTTGATCATCGGTGATTTGAATCACGACGAGTACGACTCCATCAACCCCGTTCACTTGAACGCTTCCGCTTAGCGATCTACAAGGGTATGTAGATGCACTCTCTTTCTACTCGTTGCTGGTCTCTCCATAGATAGATCTTGGTGATTACGTAGGAAAATTTTTGAATTTCTGCTACGTTCCCCAACAGCATCATCCCTTCCTCTCTGGGGAAGTGCCGACGTAGTTCAAGCGACATCACATATTTTTTGTTTCACAGAATATCCATATCAAACAAAGTCCAAACGTGATAGAAAATTTTGGAGAGTTATTTTGGAATATTTGTGAGTTTTGGGAGGTGGAATCAACGCAAACGGAGGCCCACAGCCACCATAAGACACCAGGGCGCGCCCTAGGGCCCATGCTCGTGATGGTGGGTTGTGCCCTCCTCGTAAGTCGGTTGGAGCTCTACTTTGGGCGTAAGGAAGCTTATATCCGGAAAAAATCATGTTAAAATCTCAGCGCAATTGGAGTTACGGATCTCTCGGAATATAAAATATGGTTTTCAACCAGAATACAAAAACGCAAAACAGAAGAGAACATAGAGGGAAATCCAATGTCGGAGGGGCTCCTGCCCCTCCGCTGCCATGGTGGCCATGGACCAGAGGGGGAACTCTCCTTCCATCTAAGGGGTAGGCCAAGGAAGAGGAAGAAGGAGGGGGGCTCTCTCCCCCTTTCTCCCGATGGCGTTGGAATGCCGCCCGGGCAATCATCGTGTGACGGCGATCTACTCCAACAACTCTGTCATCTTCACCAACATCTTCATCACCTTCCCCCATCTATATTCAGCGGTCCACTCTCCTGCAAACCGCTCTACTCTCTACTTGAACATGGTGCTTTATGCTTCATACTATTATCCAATGATATGTTGCCATCCTATGATGTCTGAGTAGATTTTTGTTGTCCTATCGGTAATTGGTGAATTGCTATTGTTAGTTTAATTTGCTTGTGGTTGTGTTGTTGTCCTTTAGTGCCCATCATATGAGCATGAGTGTCAATCACACCGTAGGGTTAGTTGTATGTTGATAGGACTATGCATTGGAGGGCAAGGGAGACAGAAGCTTCTTCCTAAACATAGAAATTGATACATACATGATTGAAGGGGGACCAATATATATCTAAATGCTATGGTTGGGTTTTACCTTAATGAACGTTAGTAGTTGCAGATGCTTGCTAATAGTTCCACTCATAAGTGCATAGAATTCCAAGTAAGGGACGACATGCTAGCAGTGGCCTCTCCCACATAAACTCGCTATCGGTCTAGCAATGTAGGCAATTGCTAAGGGGCAATTCTGAAAATCCTACCACCACTAATCCACACTCATTTTACTAAACTTTAGGTTTCTTTATTTAAATAACACCTACTTTTTATTTTTACATTCTTTATTATCTTGCAAACCTATCCACACCTACAAAGTACTTCTAGTTTTATTCTTGTTCTAGGTAAAGCAAAAGTTAAATGTGTGTAGAGTTGTATCGGTGGTCGATAGAACTTGAAGGAATATTTGTTCTAACTTTAGCTACTCGTTGGGTTTGACACTCTTATTTATCGAAAAAGGCTACAAATGACCCCCCTATACTTGTGGGTTATCAAGACCTTTTTTTGGCGCCGTTGCCGGGGAGCAATAGCATGGGGTGAATATTTTTGTGTGTGCTTGTTTGCTTTATCATTATGTATTTTTATTTTCTGTTCTAAGTTGTTCTCTATCTTTAGTTATGGATGTGGAACATGAAACACACAAAAAACTAATTGTACTTGCTACTCATGGAGATGGGGAACCTCCTAAAACCCTCGATGCTTGTTATGTGAAAAATATTAAACACTACTTTGATAATCCTGAGAAAACCCCATTCAAAATGATAATGGGAGACACGTTGCATTAACGTGAATACTTTAGTGATTACCTCTTGATACAAAAAGGGAAACCGTTATGGGATCAATTTGATATGTTGCATTGGTATGCTTGGGATTTATGCCAGAGATATGATTATACTTGTTGCTCTAGGATGAAGGCTCGACACCTTCCGTTTTCATGCAAATTTAACGATAATGAAACCTTGGCTTATTATGCTAATGATAGATATTATTAATATGATGTGGAATGAATAGAAGAATTTGTTGCTTTTAAGGGCGCTTATGAAATTGAATCTTTGTTTGAAAAGTATGAAGCTTTTGATGGTGATGTTTATAGGCCCAAAAACTTTGCTATAATTAACTATTGCTACAAGAATTATGAATATAATGCCGATATTAATGAGTTTATTGAGAAAATCTCTGCTATCCAAGAAGACACTAATATTTTGTAGGAAACTATGGAAGAAGAAATTGATGAAATTATGAGCCCATTAGATGAAAAAGATGACGAAGAGAGCGAAGAACAAATGGAGGAAGAGCGGATTAGCTACCCGTGCCCACCTTCTAATGAGAGTAAATCTTCAACACATACATTTTTTGTTTCCCTTCGTGCATACCGAAGGATGAATGCTATGATAATTGCTATGATCCCGTTGATTCATTTGAAATACCCCTTTTTGATGAACTTGGTGCTTGCTATGCTTGTGGCCAAGATGCCAATTTGAATTATGCTTATGGAGATGAACTTGATATAGTTCCATATGTTAAGAATGAAATTGTTGCTATTGCACCCAAACATGATAGTCCTATTTTTTTTTCAATTCTCCAAACTACACTATATCGGAGAATTTGCACTTATTAAGGATTACATTGATGGGTTGCCTTTTACCGTTGCCCATGATGATTTTGATGAATATAATATGCATTTGATTAACGCTCCTACTTGCAATTGTTATGAGAGAGGAACTACATCTCCGCCTCTTTATGTTTCCAACATGATAAAATTGCAAGAAACTGCTTATGCTATGTATTGGCCTTTACTTGATGTGCATGAATTGTTCTATTATGACATGCTGATGGATAGGAAGAGAGTTAGACTTTGTCCTTGCATGATATATGTTGCTTTGTGCTCACTACCAAATGCCAAATCATTGTTAATTAAAATTGGCTTTGATATACCTTGGGATCCGAGTGGATCCATTACTTGGGCACTTTATGCCTAGCTTAATGGCTTTAATTAAAGTGATGCCAGTGAGACAACCTGGAAGTTCTAGAAAGTATTTTTATTATGTTGAGTGCTTTTATAAAGTTTAGAAACAAAAAAATATAGAGGAGAACTTATTTTTTTTTCAGAAAGAGAAGAGATTGGAATGTTATGCATTGGAGAAGTGAGGGTCGACCTTGAACGCTAGTGTTCATGCTCATGGAAACAATGTAGAATTTTTTCATGGTAGTTTCTCTCAAAAATAATTATCGCATTGTACAAATCCATTGTATTATAAAAATACCGTGCCAAGATTTGCCTTTAGGATGATTAGATTGCTTGTTGATATGCGCGGTGTAAAAACAGAAAGTTTGGATGTAGATGGGAATTTTCATTTTTTTACTGGAACATCAAAAGTTTCTGAAATTTTTACACAGTACTGCTATGAAAATGTTTATTTTGTCCTAGTGTTTCAGAATTTTTAGAGTTACAGAAGTATAGTCAATGTTCAGATTACTATAGACAGTCCTGTTTTTGACAGATTCTATTTTTGATGCATTGTTTTGCTCGTTTTGATGTAATCGATTGTACCGATGGTATAAGCCATGAAGAAGTTATAATACAATAGCTAAAATGCAAAAAAATGAATTGGTTTGCAACAGTACTTAAAGTAGTGATTTTCATTATTATACTAACGTATCTCACAAGGTTTCTGTTGAGTTTTGTGTGGATGAAGTGTTGAAGGATCGAGGAGGTTTCTATATGAGGAGAAGGAGGAGAGGCAAGAGTTCAAGCTTGGGGATACCCAAGGCATCCCAAGTAAATATTCAAGGATACTCAAGCGTCTAAGATTGGGGATTCCCTGGAAGGCGTCCAATCTTTCTTCAACTAGTATTGGTATGTTTTCGTCTTTGGTTCATTCACGTGATATGCGTAAATCTTGGAGCATCTTTTGTGTTTATTTTTCACATTTCTTTTATGCACCATGCTGGTATGAGATAGCCCATGGTTGATTTATAGAATGCTCATTGCACTTTGATATGTCTCCAACATATCTATAATTTTTTATTGTTCCATGCTATTATATTATCTATCTTGGATGTTTTATATACATTTTTATGCTATTTTATATGATTTTTGGGACTAACATATTAACTTAGAGTCCAGTGCCAGTGTCTGTTTTTTCCTTGTTTTCGAGTTTTGCAGAAAAAGAATATCAAATGGAGTCCAATTGACCTGAAAATTTACGGAGATTATTTTTGGACCAGAAGAAGCCCACGGAGCATCAGAGATGGACCAGAAGAGTCCCGAGGCCACCACGAGGGTGGAGGGCGCGCCCCTACCTCATGGCTACCTCATGGACACCCCTGACTTGTTCCCGATGCTAACACCTCTTATATATCCCCAAACTTCCAGAACAGAACCAAGATCGGGAGTTCCGCCGCCGCAAGCCTCTTTAGCCACCAAAAACGAAACGGGACCCTATTCTGGCACCCTGCCGGAGGGGGATCCATCACCGGTGGCCATCTTCATTATCCCGGCGCTCTCCATGATGAGGAGGGAGTAGTTCACCCTTGGGTCTGAGGGTATGTACCAGTAGCTATGTGTTTGATCTCTCTCTCTCTCTCTCTCTCTCTCTCTCTCTCTCTCTCTCTCTTTCTCTCTCTCTCGTGTTCTTGATATGGCACGATCTTGATGTACCGCGGACTTTGCTATTATAGTTGGATTTTATGATGTTTCTCCCCTCTACCTTCTTGTAATGGATTGAATTTTCCCTTTGAAGTTATCTTACCGGATTGAGTCTTTAAGGATTTGAGAACACTTGATGTATGTATTGCATGGGATACCCGTGGTGACAATGGAGTATTCTATTGATTCACTTGATGTATATTTTGGTGATCAACTTGCGGGTTCCGTGACCTTGGGAATCTATGCATAGGGGTTGGCACACGTTTTCGTCTTGACTCTCCGGTAGAAACTTTGGGGCACTCTTTGAAGTTCTTTGTGTTGGTTTGAATAGATGAATCTGAGATTGTGTGATGCATATCATATAATCAAACCCATGGATACTTGAGGTGACATTGGAGTATCTAGGTGACACTAGGGTTTTGGTTGATGTGTGTCTTAAGGTGTTATTTTACTACGAACTCTAGGCCTATTTGTGACACTTATAGGAATAGCCCAATGGATTGATCAGAAAGAATAACTTTGAAGTGGTTTTGTACCCTACAATAGTCTCTTCATTTGTTCTCCACTATTAGTGACTTTGGAGTGACTCTTTGTTGCATGTTGAGGGATTGTTATATGGTCCAATTATGTTACTATTGTTGAGAACTTGCACTGGTGAAATAATGAACCCTAGGCCTTGTTTCCAAGCATTGCAATACCATTTTCGCTCAATTTTACCACTTGCTACCTTGCTGTTTTTATATTTTTAGATTACAAAATCCTATATCTATCATCCATATTGCACTTGTATCACCCTCTCTTCGCTGAACTAGTGCACCTATACAATTTACCATTGTATTGGGTGTGTTGGGGATACAAGAGACACTTTGTTATTTGGTTGTAGGGTTGTTTGAGAGAGACCATAATCATCGTACGCCTCCCATGGATTGATAAATCTTAGGTCATCCACTTGAGGGAAATGTGCTACTGTCCTACCTCTGCACTTGGAGGCCCAACAACGTCTACAAGAAGAAGGTTTCATAGTAGACATCAAGCTCTTTTCTAGCGCCGTTGCCGGGGAGGTTAGTGCTTGAAGGTATATATTTATATCTTGCAATCGAATATTTTAGTTTCTTACTTTATCACTAGTTTAGTTTATAAAAGAAATCTATAAAAAAATGGAATTGAGGTTGCCTCATATGCTTCATCTTTTTAATGTCTTTCGTGAAAATGATGGAAAGGAAAATTGTGCTCAAGTTCTAGAAGAAGAATGCATTAAAATGTTTGGCACTAAAACTTTGAATGATGAGCATGATTGCAATGTTGTTAGTATGAATTCCTTGAATATCCATGATGCTAATGATATGCAGAGCTACAAGCTTGGGGATGCTATGTTTGATGAATATTATATTTTTAGTCCCCCAAGTTCGGATGAGCAAATTTATTATGATGATAGCATGCCTCCTATTTATGATGATTATATGGATGAAAGTGAGTTTGGAAGAGTGTCAACTTTAGGAAGTAAGGATCCCACTATTTTGGAGGGTGTTGAATATTATTGTCATAATTATGAAAGTGGATTTGGAGAGGTCATGACTTTATTTAGTGATGAATCCACTATTTCGGAAGAGGTTGCAATTGGTTATGAGAACAAAGTTGCTATCTATGATGATTATTGTCATGACATGTATGCTGTAAAGAATAATGATAACCATGAAACTTGTCATCATGGTTTTATTTTTCAATTGGATTATACCTCACATGATAGTTATTTTGTTGAGTTTGCTCCCACTACTATTCATGAGAAGAAATTTGCTTATGTGGAGAGTAATAAAATTTCTATGCTTGTGGCTCATGAAGACAATTCTTTATGTGGTGGTTATATTGTTGAATTCATTCATGATGCTACTGAAAATTATTATGAGGGAGGAATATATGCTTGTAGGAATTGCAATAATATCAAGTTTCCTCTCTATGTGTTGAAAATATTGAAGTTATGCTTGTTTTGCCTTCCTATGCTAGTTGATTATTGTTCCCATAAATTGTTTGCTCACAAAAGCCCTATGCATAGGAAGTTGGTTAGACTTAAATGTGCTAGTCATATGCTTCATGATGGTCCCTTTATGTTTCAATTCTTATCTTTTATGTGAGCATCATTGAAATCATCATGCCTAGATAGAAAGGCATTAAAGAAAAGCGCTTTTGGGAGACAACCCAACATTTACACCTACTGTTTTTGTGTGTTCACATGATTAAGATACTGTAGTAATCATGTTTTATAGCTTTTGTTTCAATAAAGTGCCAAGTAAAGCCTTGATTCTATGGATGATAGTTGACTTAATTCTGTGGAAAAACAGAAACTTTTGCGCTCAGTCCATGAAATTTTAAAATTCACTAGAACGTGCTTTTGTTATGAATTTTTACACAAGATTGATATAAAAATTGTCTAAGTTGTCCTAATTTTTCAGAATTTTTGGAATTACAGAAGTGTGGAAAGTTTCCAGATTACTACAGACTGTTCTGTTTTTGACAGATTCTGTTTTCTATGTTTTGTTTGCTTATTTTGATGAATCTATGAATAGTATCAGAGGGTATGAACCATGGAAAAGTTGGAATACAGTAGATATAACACCAATTTGAATTTAGAATGAGTTCATAACAGTACCTAAGTGGTGATTTATTTTCTTATATTAACGGAGCTTACAAGTTTTCTATTGAGTTTTGTGTTGTGAAGTTTTCATGTTTTGGGTAAAGATTCGATGGACTATGGAATAAGGAGTGGCAAGAGCCTAGGCTTGGGGATGCCCAAGGCAACCCATGGTAATATTCAAGGACAACCAAGAGCCTAAGCTTGGGGATGCCCCGGATGGCATCCCCTCTTTCGTCTTTGTTCATCGGTAGTTTTACTTGGAGCTATATTTTTATCACCACATTTTATGTGTTTTGCTTGGAGCGTCATTTTATTTGCTTTCTGTAATTTAGAGACATGTTTTATATCTTTTAGTTCAATAAAAAAGTCAAGTATAGCCTTTACCATGCTTATTTTACAAGTCTATACATTCTGTTTCGAAATCGGAAAGTTTGCTGTTATGTTTTGAATCTTGGTCAATAGTCAGAATATCAGAAAATCTTGAAATTTTGACACAATGAGTAACAACAAATTTTCTACAGTGTGGTAATTTTTCAGAATTTTTGGAGTTAGGGAAGTATGATTCCTCTTGCATTCTTACAGACTGTCCTGTTTAGACAGATTGCTATTATGTTTGCATTGTTTGCATATGTTTGCTTGTTTAATGATTCTATTTGAGGATAGGACTGTTAAATATGCAAAGGCATTTAGTAGGCAATATCAAATAATAATTTTAGTGAATTGCTACAGTAGAGAATGATAAGGTTATTGCGCTGATTTATACTAACTTATCTCATGAGTTCTTGTTGAGTTTTGTGTGGATGAAGTTTTTAAGATTTAGTGAAACCGTGATATAAAAGGAATTAAGGAGACATAAAAGCTCAATCTTGGGGATGCCCAAGGCATCCCTAATTAATATTTCAAGAAGTCTCAAGCATCTAAGCTGGGGGATGCCCCGGTTGGCATCCCACCTTTCTTCTTCAGTAACAATCGGTCAGCTTTGGTTGGCCCTAAGTTTTTCCTTCTTCACATGATATGTGCTATCCTTGCAAAGTCATTTTATTTTTTTGTTTGCTGTTTGAATAAAGTACTTAAGACCTAAATTTTCTTTATGAGAGAAAGTCTTCACATAGTTACATAATTATTCTACTACTCATTGATCTTCACTTATATTTTTTGGAGTAGTTTGTCAATTACTCACGTGCTTCACTTATATCCTATGAGTAATGGTTGAATAAATTGAATATCGCAAATTTGAAATTATACATGCTTCATATGCTTATACCATGGGGAGTAATGACTTCACATATAAGAAGTAGAGGTGCTAAATTTATAGAAAGTTAGCAAACATAGTATTGGTCACTTGAACAGTTCATGAAAGAATATTGAAGGAAGAGAGAATTCACATATAAATATACTATCTTGGACATCTTCTATGAATGTGAGCCCCATTAATTATTTTCAAACCTGAGCAAATTAGTTGAAGTTGGACAAGGAAGACAACATAATGAGTTATGCTTGGGTATATTTGTATAGAAGTTATATTGTTATGGATCCTCCAACATGCGGTGCTTGCTATTTAGAATCCTTTGCTAGCCAAAATCTCTGTACTAAGAGGGAATACTGCTTGTGCATCCAAAATCCTTGAACCAAGTTTCTTCATGAGTGTCCACCATATCTACCTATATGTGGTATTTACCTGCCATTCCAAGTAAATTTGCATGTGCCAAACTCTAAACCTTCAAATAATAATCTATTTTGTATGCCTGAATCGCTCATGTAGTGACTAGGGGCTGTCAGTATCTTCCATGCTAAATGGGTTATTCTCACGATGAGTGGACTCTTCTCATCATTCACGAGAAAATGGCTGGGAATTGGGATGCCCAGCCCTATGATCAAAAGATCAAAAACAAAGTCGCAAACAATTAAACAAAACTCCCCAGGATTGTTGGTAGTTGGACGGTACCCATTGTTTCGGACCAGCTGTGGAATGTGCTTGTTGGTGATGGGGGAGTAAAAACTTTACCATTCTGTTTGGGAACCGCCTATAATGTATATAGTATGGAAGATATTGGGAACTCTTGGTTATGTTGACAATGAAAGCAATACCTCTCAAAATTCTTTTATCTCTCTTTTTAAATCTTCGAGCTTTGGCACCTCTGCAAATCCCTCCTTCCCACTGCGAAGGGCCTATCTTTTACTTTTATGCAAGAGTCATTAGTTACCCTTCTCATTCCAACCTACTCTTTAGTTGGCAAGCATCATGTGGTGGGGGAATATCTAAGCGTATATGGCCATTCAAATATATTTGATCATCAATTAGTATTGTTGACAATTATCTATATGATAAGTAAGTTGGGAGGAGAAACATTAAGCCACTATCTTTCTCTATGTATGATGGATGCTATTTGTTCTAAAAATATGCTTTGAGTGGTAGGAATCATGGAAGACTATATGATAGTTGAGTATGTGGGATTTGCTAACTCAAAGCTCTTACATAGACCCTTCCTGAAAATAAGATGAATTGCAATTGTTTGATGACTGAGAATATAGTTTGTTAGTTTTCAAGAAAGTTTATGGTCAATGCTTTAACATGTGAATAGCTTGTTACTTGATCATGAGAAGCTTTATGAGCTACTATTTATGATACATAATGATGCTAGAGAAAGTGATTGAAATTATCATTGATCAAACTTGTGCACTTGCTAGCATTCCACATCAAAAATTCTGTTTTCATCATTTACCTACTCGAGGACGAGCAGGAATTAAGCTTGGGCATGCTTGATACGTCTCCAACGTATCTATAATTTTTGATTGTTCCATGCTATTATTATCTATCTTGGATGTTTTATATGTATTTATATGCTATATTATATGTTTTTTTGGACTAACCTATTAACCTAGAGCCTAGTGCCAGTTTCTATTTTTTCCTTGTTTTTGAGTTTCGCAGAAAAGGAATATCAAACAGAGTCCAATTGACCTGAAACTTTATAAAGATTATTGTTGGACCATAAGAAGCCCATGGAGCATCAGAGATGGACCAGAAGAGTCCCGAGGCCACCACGAGGGTGGAGGGCGTGCCCCCTACCTTGTGGCTGCCTCGTGGACCCCCTGACTTGTTCCCGACGACAACACCTCTTATATATCCCCAAACTTCCAGAACAGAACCAAGATTGGGAGTTCTGCCACCGCAAGCCTATGTAGCCACCAAAAACCAATTGGGACCCTGTTCCGACACCCTGCCGGAGGGGGGATCCATCACCGGTGGCCACCTTCATCATCCTTGTGCTCTCCATGACGAGGAGGGAGTAGTTCACCCTTGGGGCTGAGGGTATGTACTAGTAGCTATGTGTTTTATCTCTCTCTCTCTCTCTCACACACACACACACACTCTCTCTCGTGTTCTTGATATGGCACGATCTTGACGGACCGCGAGCGTTCCTATTATAGTTGGATCTTATGATGTTTCTCCCCCTCTACCTTCTTGTAATGGATTGAGTTTTCCCTTTGAACTTATCTTATCGGATTGAGTCTTTAAGGATTTGAGAACACTTGATGTATGTGGGATACCCATGGTGACAATGGGGTATTCAATTGATTCACTTGATGTATGTTTTGGTGATCAACTTGCGGGTTTCGTGACCTTGAGAATCTATGCATAGGTGTTGGCACACATTTTCATCTTGACTCTTCGGTAGAAACTTTGGGGCACTCTTTGAAGTTCTTTGTGTTGGTTTGAATAGATGAATTTGAGATTGTGTGATGCATATCGTATAATCAAACCCGCGGATACTTGAGGTGACATTGGAGTAGCTAGGTGACATTGGAGTAGCTAGGTGACATCAGGGTTTTGGTTGATGTGTGTCTTAAGGTGTTATTTTACTACGAACTCTAGGGTTATTTGTGACACTTATAGGAATAGCCCAATGGATCAATCGGAAAGAATAACTTTGAGGTGGTTTCGTACCCTACAATAATCTCTTCATTTGGTCTCCGCTATTAGTGACTTTGGAGTGATTCTTTGCTGCACATTGAGGGATTGTTATATGATCCAATTATGTTATTATTGTTGAGAGAACTTGCACTAGTGAATGTATGAACCCTAGGCCTTGTTTCCAAGCATTACAATACCATTTTCGCTCACTTTTACCACTTGCTACCTTGCTGTTTTCATATTTTTAGATTACAAAAACCTATATCTATCATCCATATTGCACTTGTATCACCATTCTTCGCCGAACAAGTGCACATATACAATTTACCATTGTATTGGGTGTGTTGGAGACGCAAGAGACTCTTTGTTATTTGGTTGCAGGGTTGTTTGAGAGAGAACATCTTCATCCTATGCCTCCCACAGATTGATAAACCTTAGGTCATCTACTTGAGGGAAATTTGCTACTGTCCTACAAACCTCTGCACTTGGAGGCCCATCAGCGTCTACAAGAAGAAGGTTGCATAGTAGACATCAAGCTCTTTTCTGGCTCCGTTGCCAGGGAGGTTAGTGCTTGAAGGTATATATTTAGATCTTGCAATTGAATCTTTTAATTTCTTGTTTTATCACTAGTTTAGTTTATAAAAGAAATTTACAAAAAAAAGGAATTGAGGTTGCCTCATATGCTTCATCTTTTTAATGTCTTTCGTGAAAATGATGAAAAGGAAAATTGTGCTCAAGTTCTAGAAGAAGAATGCATTAAAATGTTTGGCACTAAATCTTTAAATGATGAGGATGATTGCAATGTTGTTAGTATGAATTCCTTGAATATCCATGACTCTAACGATATGCAAGGCTACAACCTGGGGATGCTATGTTTGATGAATATTATTATATTTTAAGTCCCCCAAGTTCGGATGAGCAAATTTATTATGATGATAGCATGCCTCCTATTTATGATGATTATATGGATGAAAGTGGGTTTGGAAGAGTGTCAACTTTAGGAAGTAATGATCCTACTATTTTGGAGGGTGTTGAATCTTATTGTCATAATTATGAAAGTGGATTTGGAGAGATCATGACTTTATTTAGTGATGAATCCACTATTTTGGAAGAGGTTCCAATTGGTTATGAGAACAAAGTTGCTATCTATGATGATTATTGTGATGACATGTATGCTATAAAGGATAATGATAACCATGAAACTTGTCATCATGGTTTTATTTTTCAATTGGATTATACCTCACATGATAGTTATTTTGTTGAGTTTGCTCCCACTACTATTCATGAGAAGAAATTTGCTTATGTGGAGAGTAATAAAATTTCTATACTTGTGGCTCATGAAGACAATTCTTTATGTGGTGGTTATATTGTTGAATTCATTCATGATGCTACTGAAAATTATTATGAGGGAGGAATATATGCTTGTAGGAGTTTCCTCTCTATGTGTTGAAAATCTTGAAGTTATGCTTGTTTTGCCTTCCTATGCTAGTTTATTCTTGTTCCCATAAATTGTTTGCTCACAAAATCCCTATGCATAGGAATGCGACTTACATGTGCTATTCATATGCTGCATGATGCTCCCTTTATGTTTCAATTCTTATCTTTTATGTGAGCATCATTGAAATCATCATGCCTAGCTAGAAAGGCATTAAAGAAAAGCGCTTGTTGGGAGACAACTCAATATTTACCCCTACTGTTTTTGTGTGTTCACATGATTGAGCTACTGTAGTAATCATGTTTTATAGCTTTTGTTCCAATAAAGTGCCAAGTAAAGCCTTTGGGATAGTGTGGATGATAGTTGACTTGATTCTGTGGAAAAACAGAAATTTTGCGCTCAGTCCAGGAAATTTTAAAATTCACTGGAACATGCTTTTGTTCTAATTTTTTTACACAAGATTGATATACAAACTGTCTATGTTTTCCTATTTTTTCATAATTTTTGGATTTACAGAAGTATGGAAAGTTTCCAGATTACTACAAACTGTTCTATTTTTGACAGATTCTATTTTCTATGTGTTGTTTGCTTATTTTGATGAATCTATGACTAGTATCGGAGGGTATGAACCATGGAAAAGTTGGAATACAATAGATATAACACCAATATGAATTTATAATGAGTTCATAACAGTACCTAAGTGGTGATTTATTTTCTTATACTAACGGAGCTTATGAGTTCTCTGTTGAGTTTTGTGTTGTAAAGTTTTCAAGTTTTGGGTAAAGATTCGATGGACTATGGAATAAGGAGTGGCAAGAGCCTAAGATTGTGGATGCCCGAGGCAACCCACGGTAATATTCAAGGACAACCAAGAGCCTATGCTTGGGTATGCCCCGGATGGCATCCCCTCTTTCGTCTTTGTTCATCGGTA
Organism: Triticum aestivum; assembly: GCF_018294505.1. NCBI lineage: Eukaryota > Viridiplantae > Streptophyta > Magnoliopsida > Poales > Poaceae > Triticum > Triticum aestivum. The sequence continues at coordinate 633,145,222 of NC_057813.1, forward strand.
ACTTTACTTGGAGCTATATTTTTATCACCACATGACATGTGTTTTGCTTGGAGCGTCATTTTATTTGCTTACTGTTATTTAGAGACATTTTTTATATCTTTTAGTTCAATAAAAAAGTCAAGGATAGCCTTTACCATGCTTATTTTACAAGTCTATAAATTGCTGTTTCGAAATTAGAAAGTTTGTTGTTATGTTTTGAATATTGGCGAATAGTCAGCACATGATGAAATCTTGAAATTTTGACACAATGAGTAACAACAAATTTTCTACAGTGTGGTAATTTTTCAGAATTTTCGGAGTTAGGGAAGTATGATTCCTCTTGCATTCTTTACAGACTGTCCTGTTTAGACAGATTGCTATTATGTTTGCATTGCTTGCATATGTTTGCTTGTTTAATGATTATATTTGAGGATCGGACTGTTAAATATGCAGAGGCATTTAGTAGGCAATATCAAATAATAATTTTAGTGAATTGCTACAGTAGAGAATGATAAGGTTATTGCGCTGATTTATACTAACTTACCTCACGAGTTCTTGTTGAGTTTTGTGTGGATGAAGTTTATAAGATTTAGGGAAACCATGATATAATAGGAATTAAGGAGACAAAAAAGCCCAAGCTTGAGGATGCCCAAGGCATCCCTAATTAATATTTCAAGAAGTCTCAAGCATCTAAGCTTGGGGATGCCCCGGTTAGCATCCCACCTTTCTTCTTCAGCAACTATCGGTCAGTTTTGGTTGAGCCTAAGTTTTTCCTTCTTCACATGATATGTGATATCCTTGCAAAGTCATTTTATTTTTTTGTTTGCTGTTTGAATAAAGTACTTAAGATCTTAATTTTCTTTATGAGATAGAGTCTTCACATAGTTACATAATTATTTGACTACTCATTGATCTTCACTTATATTTTTTGGAGTAGTTTGTCAATTACTCACGTGCTTCACTTATATCCTATGAGTAATGGTTGAATAAATTGAATATCGTAAATCTGAAATTATACATGCTTCATATGCTTATACCATGGGGAGTAATGACTTGACATATAAGAAGTAGAGGTGCTAAATTTATTGAAAGTTAGCAAACATAGTATTGGTCACTTGAACAATTCATGAAAGAATATTGAAGGAAGAGAGATTTCACATATAAATATACTATCTTGGACATCTTCTATGAATGTGAGCCCCATTAATTATTTTCAAACATGAGCAAATTAGTTGAAGTTGGACAAGGAAGACAACATAATGAGTTATGCTTGGGTATATTCGTATAGAAGTTATATTGTTATGGATCCTCCAACATGTGGTGCTTGCTATTTAGAATCCTTTGCTAGCCAAAATATCTATACTAAGAGGGAATACTGCTTGTGCATCCAAAATCCTTGAACCAACTTTCTTCCATGAGTGTCCACCATATCTACCTATATGTGATATTTACCTGCCATTCCAAGTAAATTTTCATGTGCCAAACTCTAAACCTTCAAATACTAATCTATTGTGTATGCCCGAATCGCTCATGTAGTGACTAGGGGTTGTCAGTATCTTCCATGCTAAGTGGATTATTCTCATGATGAGTGGACTCCGCTCATCATTCATGAGAAAATGGCTGGTAATTGGGATGCCCAGCCCTATGATGAAAAGATCAAAAATGAAATCGCAAACAATTAAACAGAACTCCCCAGGATTGTTGATAGTTGGACGGTACCCATTGTTTCGGACCAGCTGTGGAATGTGCTTGTTGGTGGTGGGGGAGTAAAAACTTTACCATTCTATTTGGGAACCGCCTATAATGTATATAGTATGGAAAATATTGGGAACTCTTGGTTGTTATGTTGACAATGAAAGCAATACCTCTCAAAATGATTTTATCTCTGTTTTTAAATCTTCGAGATTTGGCATCTCTGCAAATCCCTGCTTCCCTCTGCGAAGGGCCTATCTTTTACTTTAATGCAAGAGTCATTAGTTACCCTTCTCATTCCAACCTACTCTTTAGTTGGCAAGCATCATGTGGTGGGGAAATATCTAAGCATATATAGCCATTCAAATATATTTGATCATGAATTATTATTGTTGACAATTATCTATATGATAAGTAAGTTGGGAGGCAAAACATTAAGCCCCTATCTTTGTCTGTGTTCGATGGATGCTATTTGTTCTAAAAATATGCTTTGAGTGGCAGCAATCATGGAAGACTATATGATAGTTGAGTATGTGGGATTTGCTAAATCAAAGCTCTTACATAGACCCTTCCTGAAAATAAGATGAATTGCAAATGTTTGATGACTGAGAATATAGTTTGTTAGTTTTCAAGAAAGTTATGGTCTATGCTTTAACATGTGAATAGCTTGTTACTTGATAATGAAAAGCTTTATGAGCTACTGGTTATGATACATAATGATGCTAGAGAAAGTGATTGAAGTTATCATTGATCAAACTTGCGCACTTGCTAGAATTCCACATCAAAAATTCCATTTTTATCATTTACCTGATCGAGGACGAGCATGAATTAAGCTTGGGCATACTTGATACGTCTCCAACGTATCTATAATTTTTGATTGTTCCATGCTATTATTATCTATCTTGGATGTTTTATATGTATTTATATGCTATTTTATATGATTTTTGGGACTAACCTATTAACCTAGAGCCCAGTGCCAATTTCCGTTTTTTTCCTTGTTTTTGAGTTTCGCAGAAAAGGAATATCAAACGGAGTCCAATTGACCTGAAAATTTACGGAGATTATTTTTGGACCAAAAGAAGCCCACGGAGCATCAGAGATGGACTAGAAGAGTCCCGAGGGCACCACAAGGGTGGAGGGCGCGCCCCCTACCTTGTGGCTGCCTCGTGGACCCCCAGACTTGTTCCCGACGCCAACACCTCTTATATATCCCCAAACTACCAGAACAGAACCAAGATCAGGAGTTCCGCCACCGCAAGCCTATGTAGCCACCAAAATCCAATCGGGACCCTGTTCTGGCACCCTGCTGGAGGGGGGATCCACCACCGGTGGCCATCTTCATCATCTCGGTGCTCTCCATGACGAGGAGGGAGTAGTTCACCCTCGGGGCTGAGGGTATGTACTAGTAGCTATGTGTTTGATCTCTCTCTCTCTCTCTCTCTCTCTCTCTCTCTGTCTCGTGTTCTTGATATGGCACGATCTTGATGTACCGCGAGCTTTCCTATTATAGTTGGATCTTATGATGTTTCTCCCCCGTACCTTCTTGTAATGGATTGAGTTTTCCCTTTGAAGTTATCTTATCGGATTGAGTCTTTAAGGATTTGAGAACACTTGATGTATGTCTTGCGTGGGATACCAGTGGTGACAATGGGGTATTCTGTTGATTCACTTGATGTATGTTTTGGTGATCAACTTGCGGGTTTCATGAACTTGGGAATCTATGCATAGGGTTTGGCACACATTTTCGTCTTGACTCTCCGGTAGAAACTTTGGGGCACTCTTTGAAGTTCTTTGTGTTGGTTTGAATAGATAAATCTGAGATTATGTGATGCATATCGTATAATCAAACCCGCGGATACTTGAGGTGACATTGGAGTATCTAGGTGGCATTAGGGTTTTGGTTGATGTGTGTCTTAAGGTGTTATTTTACTACGAACTCTAGGGCTATTTGTGACACTTATAGGAATAGCCCAATGGAACGATCGGAAAGAATAACTTTGAGGTTGTTTCGTACCCTACAATAATCTCTTCGTCTGTTCTCCGCTATTAGTGACTTTGGAGTGACTCTTTGTTGCACGTTGAGGGATTGTTATATGATCCAATTATGTTATTATTGTTGAGAGGACTTGCACTAGTGAAAGTATGAACCCTAGGCCTTGTTTCCAGGCATTGCAATACCGTTTTCGCTCACTTTTAACACTTGCTACCTTGCTGTTTTCATATTTTCAGATTACAAAAACCTATATCTATCATCCATATTGCACTTGTATCACCATCTCTTCGCCGAACTAGTGCACCTATGCAATTTACCATTGTATTGGGTGTGTTGGGGACAGAAGAGACTCTTTGTTATTTGGTTGCAGGGTTGTTTGAGATAGACCATCTTCATCCTATGCCTCCCACGGATTGATAAACCTTAGGTCATCCACTTGAGGGAAATTTGCTACTGTCCTACAAACCTCTACACTTGGAGGCCCAACAACGTCTACAAGAAGAAGGTTGCGTAGTAGACATCAAGCACTTTTCTGGCACTGTTGCCAGGGAGGTTGGGGGAGTTCTGGATTTAGGGGTCCCCAAGTGTCCAGAACAGGAGTACGGGCCGGGCTGAGTAGGCTGTGAAGATTGAGAAAGAGACCATCTACGTGTCCGGGTGGGACTCCACTATGCGTGGACGGCAAGATTAGAGACTGGATGTATTATTTCCTTCCTAGGAACCGACCTTGTACAAACCCTAGGCCCCTCCGGTGTGTATATAAACCAGAGGGCTTACTCTATAGAGGCTATCATAATTACCATCATTGGAATATTCATAGGCTAGACATCTAGGGTTTAGCCATTATGATCTCGAGGTAGATCAACTCTTGTAATCTCCATACTCTTTGAATATAATCAAGCAGGAGTAGGGTTTTACCTCCTTTAATAGGGCCCGAACCTGGGTAAACATTGTGTCCCTTGTCCATTGTTATCATTGATCCTTAGACGCACAGCTTGGGCCCCCCTACCCGAGATTTGCCGGTTTTGACACAGACAGAGGTTAGTGCTTGAAGGTATATCTTTAGATCTTGCAATCGAATCTTTTAATTTCTTGTTTTATCACTAGTTTAGTTTATAAAAGAAATCTACAAAAAATGGAATTGAGGTTGCCTCATATGCTTCATCTTTTTAATGTCTTTCTTGAAAATGATGGAAAGGAAAATTGTGCTCAAGTGCTAGAAGAAGAATGCATTAAAATGTTCGGCACTAAATCTTTGAGTTTATACACACTCTTACCTTTCTGCAATTTGCTAGCCTCTACGGTACCGTGCATTGCCCTTTCTCACCTCGAGAGTCGGTGCAAACTTCACCGGTGCATCCAAACCCCGTGATATGATATGCTCTATCATACATAAGACTTATTATATATTCCTCAAAACAGCCACCATACCTACCTATTATGGACTTTCCATAGCCATTCCGAGATATATTGCCATGCAACTTCTCCATCACTTCCGTTTTGATGACTTGAGCATTCATTTTCATATTGCTTTGCATGATCGTAAGATAGCTAGCATGATGTTTCCATGGCTTCTCCATTTTTTGATATCTCTGCTATGCTAGATCATTGCACATCCTGGTACACTGCCAGAGGTATTCATATAGACTCATTCTTTGTTATAGGTATCGAGTTGTAATTTTAATTTCTTTTGAGTTGTAAGTAAATAGAAGTGTGATGATCATCATTATTCATTATTAGAGCATGTCAGTGAGGAAAGGATGATGAAGAATATGATTCCCCCACAAGTCAGGATGAGACTCCAGACAAAAAGAAAAGAAAAAAATGGAAAAAGTGAGGCCAAAAAGAGCCCAAGAAAAAGAAAGAAAAAATGAGAGAAAAAGAGAGAAGGGGCATGCAAATTTCACACTTGTTCTTCAAAGTAGCACCATGTTTTTCATATAGAGAGTCTCCTATGTTGTCACTTTCACATACTAGTGGGAATTTTTCATTATATAGTTTGATGCACACCCATTCAGTTTCCATGTTGAGCTTACATACACTTATAGCTCTTAGTGCATTCGTTGGATGGCAATCCCTACTCCTCGCATTGATATCAATTGATGGGCGATCCATAGTCCGTTGGTTAGCCACGTCGATGTGAGAGTTTCCACTTTTTTTGTCTTATCTATATTTACCCCTATCATCATACTCTATTCCACCCATAGTGTTATATCCATGGCTTGCGCTCATGTATTGCTTGAGGGTTGAAAAAGCAAAAGTGCGTTAAAAAGTATGAACCAATTTCTCGGCTTGTCATCGGGGTTGTGCATGATAAATACTTTGTGTTAAGAAGACAAAGCATGAAAAGACTATATGATTTTGTGGAGATAGCTTTCTTTAGCGTTGATATTTTGAAAGACACGATTGTTTGTTGGGATGCCTAAGTATTTATGTCTTTATGTCAAATTATATACTATTGCTTTGAATCACTCATGTCTAAATATTCATGCCATGATTAGATATATGAACAAGATTATGCTAGGTAGCATTCCACATCAATATTTATCTTTTGTATCATTTACCTACTCGAGGACGAGCATGAATTAAGCTTAGGGATGTTGATACGTCTCTGTCATATCTATAGTTTTTGATTGTTTCATGCTAATATTATACAAATTTCACATACTTTTGGCAACAATTTATATGATTTATTGGACAAACATATTGATCCAGTGCCCAGTGCCAATTCCTGTTTGGTGCATGTTTTTTGTTTCGCAGAATATCCATATCAAACAAAGTCCAAACGCGATAAAAATTTATGGAGAATTATTTTGGAATATTTGTGATTTTTGGGAGGTGGAATCAACGCAAACGGAGGCCCACAGCCACCACAAGACACCATGGCCCATGCACGTGGTCGTGGGTTGTGCCCTCCTCGTAAGTCGGTTGGAGCTCTACTTCGGGCGCAAGGAAGCTTATATCCGAAAAAAATCGTGTTAAAATCTCACACAATCGGAGTTACGTATCTTCAGGAATATAAGAAATAGTTTTCGGCAAGAAAACAAAAATGCGAAACAGAAGAGAACAGAGAGGGAGATCCAATCTCGGAGGGGCTCCTGCCCCTCCACCGCCATGGAGGCCATGGACTAGAGGGGAACCCTTCTCCCATCTAGGGGGGGGGGCAAGGAAGAAGAAGGAGGGGTGGTCTCTCCTCCTCTATGCCGATGGCGCTAGAATGCCGCTGGGGCAAGCATCGTGTGACGGCGATCTACTCTAACAACTCCATCATCTTCACCAACATCTTCATCACCTTCCCCCATCTATATTCAGCGGTCCACACTCCCGCAACCCGCTCTACCCTCTACTTGAACATGGTGCTTTATGCTTCATACTATTATCCAATGATATGTTGCCATCATATGATGTGTGAGTAGATTTTCGTTGTCCTAATGGTAATTTGTGAATTGCTATGGTTGGTTTAATTTGCTTGTGGTTATGTTGCTGTCTTTTGGTGCAGTAACATCCCAATTTTCAATTTGGATGTTATTCATAGATCATTCATATGCATCCATGATTTATGCATTTTGTTGCTTTGTTTTAGTTGCACCTTGATCCAAGAGACCTTAAGCAACTCAGGGACCAATTTGAGAGAGTTGGAGGTTTCACAAAAATCCAATTTTGATTTATCAAAATTCGGTAATTGGATCAATTTGGTTTTCAAAATTCTTTTCCAGTTATTTAAAATAAAGAGAGAAGATAAAAGGACTTCTTCAAAATCAGCAAAGAAATATTGGAATTGAATTTTGAATTTTTTTGGAAAATTTATTTGATTTTATTCGCTAGTTTATTTATTACTTAGCAGAGTAATTAGTACTATAATGATTGTTTTTAGTTTAGGCATTTAGGCCTAGGAAAATGTTCACTAGGTCACTAATAAGGCCAGATTACTACGTGAACTTTTCTGGTATTTTTAGGATATTATTTATATTTATTTTAGCGAGTTTTGTCTCTCCGATTTTTTTTTAAAAACTAGTTCGCGGCTGAACTAGGCTGGCCCAGCTAGCGCCAGGCCACGACCCAGCCGCCACCGCCTCGCCCGTCTGCTCCGGGACGGAGTCTCGAGCGCTGCCGCCACCCGCCGGAGTCCGGGTCGGACTCCAGGCCGCCGCCGCCTCGGTGCTCCTTTCCCAAGCAGCCACCCCCCGGCACCTATAAATGCCGAGGCCCCCGGCCCCTCGTCTCCCCACACCGAGCCGCCGCCGCCCCCTGGCACCTATAAATGCCGAGGCCCCCGACCCCTCGTCTCCCCACACCGAGCTGCCACCGCCCACAGCGCCGCCGCCGCCGCCGCTGCCCGCGCAGCGCTGCCGCCGCCCGCTATCGCCAATGTTAGCCGCCGCCGCCGCCGACGAACCCGCCGCCGACGCCCTCGCTCTGCCAGCCACCGACGCCGCCAGAGTCGCCGCCGCTGCCTGCTTCATCGCCGTTGACCGCCGCCGCCGCCGGTAGTCCCGATCTATTCTCGATCGTCGGATCTCGATCCGACGGGTCATATCTTTTCTGTTTTTTTGGTTTCGATCTATATAGCGAGCGTTCGCTCGTTAGTTTCTGTTAGTGAACATTTTCGTTCTGTAGGTTTCTTTAGCGAACGTTCGTTCGATAGTTTTTTCTTTTTATTTTAGTTTTCCTGCCAGGGACCTATTCGTAGTTTTATTTCTTATAGATTAGTCCCTCTGTTTCAAACTAGCACAACTTTTTGCTCGTTTGTCCAAATTCGACGAAACCAACGCCAAATTCTTCAGAGCAATCTCATCTATCCAATAAACTAACTTGAACATGTTTTTGAAAATTTAAAATTTGAATTTAGTTCAGATTTGAATTTGATCTTGTTTTGTTCGTATCTTGAGTTTCGTAGCTCTGTTTGAGTTGATTCGTTTTGCAAATCATAGCTAATCACATGTACCTACTATTAAGATATAATCCACATAAATATAATGCTGTTAAATTTATTTTCTGTTTAGATTAGTTATTTTCTTGTTTTGAGTTCCCTTTGGATCTTTTCTAGTTTTCTCTTTGCATCGTTTGCTTGAGTGCTTATGTATGCTATTGCTTGTCTAGGCTAGATTTTCTAGAGTGCGAAGCTTGTTACTACGAATCCCTAGAGTTTTCCGATCATCAGCAAGGCAAGTTACACTTTGATCATACTTTCCAATACCCAGTTTTTACTATGCATTAGTTTTGCCCGTCAAAGATTAGCATTAGTAGGTTTGGAAACATGTGGTTTGGTTGTAGTACTTGAGGTAGGAACCTATTACCTTTGATCACCCCGGTAATATACGTTATGCTCACATATTGCTTAGCCATGCTCATAGACGGGGATTGATTCGTGATTCATGCAAGTTGTGAGAGATAATAATTCTGATAACATTAAGGTGGAAAATTTAATACACATCTGGGTGGATTGGTTGGGGCACCTGGAGAAACCAGTGTTTGCCCATGGGAATCCCAGAGTACCCGCGTGATTTTCCCTCGGTTCACCACCCAGGCTCAAAGGGATCATATGATATTTCATGCCTAGAAACTTCCGTGTGCAGCCACAGACCATTATGAGCTCTGGCATAGTTGAGTAAGTTGTGTGAGCTCTTGAAGAGGTGGACTAACAGATGTAGGGGAAAGTAGGTGTACCGGTCTACCTAGAGTAGAGAGTTAATGCTTAAGAAAGACTATGTCAAGATCTTCCAATCATGGATGCGGTCGAGTCTCGTGGGGAAAAGTGTGCAACCTCTACAGAGTGTATAAACTAATCATGGTTAGTCGTGTCCCCAGTTATGGACTATTTGAGTATCTAGAAGTGGATATTTATGTTGATCTCATGTAACACCCACGATGCGGCTATATCTCCCACGTGTCGGAGCATGACTTAGAGGCATAACCGCATAGTGGTTTAGTCGCAAGAAGGGTCATCTTCACACAATCCCATGTAATGAACAAGAACGGGATAAAGAGAGTTGGCTTACAATCGCCACTTCACACAATACATAAATTAAGATAATACATCATTCAAAGTACACTCATAGACCGGCTACGGTCAAGTTCAAATGAAAAGAAGACAACCCCAAATGCTAGATCCCCGATCGTCCCGACTGGGCTCCTCTACTGATCATCTGGAAACGATACATAGTAATGACCAAGGGCCTCATCAAATTCATACTTTAGCTTAGTTGCGCCATCTGTGCCAGTATCCTCGGCACGTCCATCTGTTTTGGTAGAATCTGAAACTAACACTATGAAGCCCTCTTCCAACAGCATTTCGGGCATCAAGATGAGCTCAAATGCAAATGATGAATGGAATGAAATGATGTACTCTTCGAGACGAACAATTCGGTATATTACACGCACGAAACGGAGCTACGGGTGCAAAGATGTGATGCGATGAACATGCAACAATTTTAACAGCAGTTTAGGACTTAGAGAAAAAGGCAGGGGGGGGGGGAAATCAACCCTGGATCTGGATCTGGCCGGATCGGAAGCCGAGGTTCGCCGGAGTCGGGGTGCTCGCCGGAGGGAGGAGAGCTCGGGGCGGCCGGAGGCTGGGCGGCCGGGGCGGAGGAGAGCTCAGGGCGGAGGCCGGCGACGACGGTGTCCGCGGGCGGCGGCGAGGGCGAGCCGCGGGCGACGGGGGCCGGCGGGGAGACCTGGCGGCGGAGGACGACGGCGGCGGCAGTCGGCGGCGGAGGACGGCGACGGAGGACGGCGGCGGCGCGGGAGATCCGCGGCGGCGGCGCTGCGGGCCGAGCGCGGGGGCGGCGCGGGCTGCGGGGGCCGGGGACGGGCGTCGCGCGGGCCTGGTGCGGCCGGCGACAAAGTGGGCGCGGGCCTGCCACGTGGCGGCACGCAATTGGACGAGTGGCGGCGGACGGACGCGTGCGGTCCGATCCGGACGTGTCCGGCCGCGCGGAGGGGGAATTTCGCTAGGGTTTGCCCGGATTTGGAGGGGAAGATGCATATTTGTAGGTAGAGGGAGCTAGGAGTGTCCAAATGGGGTGTAGTTTTCGCCCACACGATCGTGATCCGACGATGGAGAGCATGGAAGTGACTTAGATGGGTTATTGGGCTGTAACTTAAAAGAGGCCTTTGCGGATATGCGGATAACCGTTGGAGTACCAAACGAGCTCCAAATGACCCGAAACTTGACAGGTGGTCTACCAGTGCTATACCAGGGCCACTTGGCAAGGCTCGGTCCATTCCGAGAACGTTCAACACCCGCACAAGAAAAGGAGACAAGAGGGGTGCGCCGGTGCATGTGGGAGTGTCGGATTGCGAAACGGACAACGGGGAAAATGCTCGGATGCATGAGACGAACACGTATGCAAATGAGATGCACGTGATGACATGATATGACATGCATGACATGAATAAAATGCAAAAAAAAAGACAAAACCCAACCACGGAGGGAATATCATATCACATAGCCGAAAATGGCAAGAGTTGGAGTTACAAAGATGGAAAGTTACATCCGGGGTGTTACAACACTCCACCACTACAAGAGGATCTCGTCCCGAGATCTAGGACTGAAAGAACTCCGGATATTCGGAACGGAGGTGATCCTCGCGCTCCCAGGTGGCTTCTCGGTCGGAATGGTGTGACCACTTCACTTTCAGGAATTTGATTGACTTGTTGCGAGTCTTGCGCTCGGTTTCTTCAAAAATAGCAACGGGATGCTCATGATAAGAACAATCTTCTTGGAGGTCGATTTCTTCGAAGTTGATAGTGCGTTCAGGAGTCTTTAAGCACTTGCGAAGCTGTGACACGTGAAACACATCGTGCACGTTTGCAAAGTTGGATGGAAGCTCAAGTTGATAGGCGAGGTCGCCTCTTTTGCCAATGATCTTGAAAGGACCCACGTATCTAGGGGCAAGCTTCCCTTTGATACCGAAGCGACGAGTGCCTTTCATTGGAGAAACGCGGAGGTAGACATGGTCTTCGATTTCAAAAGCCAAGTCACGGTGCTTGCTATCATAGTAACTCTTTTGTCGCGATTGCGCGGCTTTGAGATTCTCACGAATGACTTTGCACATTTCTTCGGCTTCTGTGATCAAGTCATTGCCAAGAAGTTGGCGTTCACCTGTCTCAGACCAGTTGAGAGGAGTACGGCACTTTCTGCCATAGAGAATTTCGAATGGGGCCTTGCCCGAACTCGCTTGGAAGCTGTTGTTGTAGGAAAACTCAGCATATGGAAGACAATCTTCCCACTTCATACCGAAAGAGATGACACAAGCCCTGAGCATATCTTCAAGAATTTGATTGACTCGCTCGACTTGGCCACTTGTTTGAGGATGGAAAGCTGTGCTAAAATGAATGTTGGTGCCCATGGCCGTCTGAAAGGAGTCCCAGAACTTAGAAGTGAAGATGCTTCCACGATCTAAAGATATCAATTGTGGAATGCCGTGGAAGGAGACAATCCTGGAGGTGTATAGCTCTGCCAGCTGAGCTGCTGTGATAGATTCTTTGATAGGAAGGAAATGAGCCACTTTGGTAAGCTTGTCAATGACAACGAAGATAGCATCATTTCCACGCTTGGACTTAGGAAAACCAGTCACGAAGTCCATCTCGATATGGTCAAACTTCCATTCCGGAATAGCAAGAGGTTGAAGGAGACCAGCTGGTCGTTGGTGTTCTGCTTTCACTCTTCTACAGACATCACATTCATTCACGAATTGAGCAATTTCTCGCTTCATTCGAGTCCACCAATATGATTGCTTGAGGTCATGGTACATCTTTGTACTTCCAGGATGAATGGATAGGAGGGAATTGTGTGCCTCATTCATGATGACTTTTCTCAGATCACCTTTTGGAACCACAATGCGATCCTCGAAGAAAAGAGTATCTTTGTCATCCAAGCGATAGCACTTGTATTTGAGAATGCCCTTGTCAATACCATGTTTCACCTTCTTCACCATGGTATCCAGGAGTTGTGCCTCACGAATTTGATCTTCCAAAGTAGGAGAGACTATGAGGTTGGCAAGAAAGCCTTGAGGAACAACTTGAAGATTCAGCTTGCGGAAAGCCTCACAAAGATCTGCTTGAAACGGCTTGAGAATTAGACTGTTACAATAAGCCTTTCTGCTCAGAGCATCTGCAATCACATTCGCCTTGCCAGGAGTATATTCGATACTCGGATTGTACTCTTGAATCATTTCGACCCATCGAGTTTTCCTGAGGTTAAGGTTGGGTTGAGTGAAGATATACTTGAGGCTCTTGTGATCGGTGAAAATGTCCACTTGCCTTCCCAACAAGAGATGTCTCCATGTTATCAATGCATGGACAACTGCCGCCAACTCGAGATCGTGAGTGGGGTAGTTCTTTTCGTTGGGCTTCAACTGAAGAGAGGTATAGGCCACAACTTTTTTCTCTTGCATCAACACCGCACCGAGACCTTGAAGGGAAGCATCACAGAAAACTTCGAATGGCTTGGATTCATCAGGAGGAGTCAAAACAGGAGCTGTGACTAGCTTCTCTTTGAGGGTGTTGAAAGCGACGTCACACTCAGGCGTCCAGACATACTTGACATGCTTCTGGAGGAGGTTGGAAAGAGGCTTTGCAATCTTAGAGAAGTTCTCAACGAATCTTCGGCAATAGCTTGCAAGACCAAGAAAACTGCGGAGCTGCTTGACATTCTGAGGAGGTTCCCAATTCACAACTGCAGAAACCTTCGCGGGATTAACAGCAATGCCCTTGGCAGAGATGATGTGACCAAGATAAAGAACTTCATCAAGCCAGAACTCACATTTGGAAAACTTCGCATAGAATTGATGCTCTCTGAGCTTGTCGAGCACCAATCGCAAATGTTTAGCATGATCCTGCTTATTCTTGGAGAAGACCAAGATATCATCGAGATACACCAGAACGAATTCATTGGTGTAGGGGTTGAAGATAAAGTTCATCATGCGAGAGAATGTTGGAGGAGCATTGACAAGGCCGAAAGACATGACAGTATATTCATAAGAACCATAGCTTGTTCTGAATGCTGTCTTGGGAATATCTTCTTCACGAATGCGAATCTGATGATAACCCATATGAAGGTCAAGCTTGGAGAAGACTTTAGCACCTTTGAGTTGCTTGAAAAGCTCGTTGATGTTGGGAAGTGGATACTTGTTCTTGATTGTCTTCTTGTTCAATGGACGGTAATCGACGCAAAGTCGGTCCATGCCATCCTTCTTCTGGACAAAAAGAACTCCACAACCCCATGGGGAAGAACTCGGTCTGATCAAGCCCAGACGCTCTTGTTCATCGAGCTGCTTCTTCAATTCCTTCAGCTCCTTGGGCCCAAGCTTGTATGGACGCTTGCAAACGGGTTCCGTTCCAGGTTCAAGATCAATAACGAACTCGACTAGCCAATGAGGAGGCATACCCGGAAGCTCTTCTGGAAAGACATCTTGGTACTCACAAACGACTGGAATTTGAGAAATAGCATCCAATTCGCCCTTCTCATTGAGAGAAAACAACCGAATGGTTTCATCACGAGCGGCATAGATGATAACATCCTCAGAAGGGTGTGTCAATTGAATTTGCCTGGCAGCACAATCAAGCTGAGCCTTGTGCTTAGAAAGCCAGTCCATCCCAAGAATTAGATCAATATCAGAGTCACCAAGAACAATTGGAGAAGACAGAAATTTATAGTCGCCCATCTTGATACCGACATTCGGAACCATCATGCTAGAGCTCAAACGCTTAGCTGGAGAAATAACTTGCATAGCTCTAGGTAATTCCTCTGTGTCAAAATTGTGCTTCGATGCAAAAGGATATGACATGAAAGAATGTGATGCACCACTATCAAATAAGACTTTTACAGGAATATCATTAACAGGAAAATTACCGATTATCACGTCAGAAGAATCCTCTGCCTGAGCTGCATTCATCATGTTCACCTTTGCAGACTTTGGATTATGCTTGACCACTGCATTGCTTGAAGATCTCACAGGAGGAGGAGGAGGAAGGCGCCTTTGATTGAAGCATTTGTTCGCGTAGTGACCTTTCTGCTGGCACTTGTTGCAAGTCACTTCTGAGAGCGGACGGTGATAAGGAGCATTTGACTTTGAAGCTTGAGGCTGAGACTTGTTCTGATAGCTTGGGTTGGGTGGGTGGGAAGATCCACGGCCACCTGAGTTCTTCTGTTGGTAAGGCTGACGAAACGGAGGAGGAGGAAGATAAAACTTCTGCTGCTTAGCTGCCACTTGTGAGGAAGAAGAAGATTGCACTGCATCCCTAATTCTCTTCTTAGAAGCCTCACACTTGAGCTGAGCACCTTCTTGCTTGAGTGCCATATTGTAGAATTGATCAAACTGAGTAGGCTCAACAAGAACGAGAGCTAACTGCAGATCCTCTCTAAGGCCACCTCTGAACTGATAGATCATACTCTTCTCATCTGGAACATCTTTCTTAGCAAAGCGAGCAAGTTTCTGAAACTGCTTGTTGTATTCGTACACTGACATGTTGCCTTGCTTGGGATTGCGGAACTCCTCACGCTTGCTCTCAACAACACTGGTAGGAATATGGTGAGCTTTAAAGTCCCGACAGAAATCAGTCCAAGTAATCACTCAACCACCTCTGGAATCCTTGTATCGCTGGAACCAATCAGCTGCCTGATCCTTGAGCTGAAAAGAAGCGAACTTGACATAGTCCTCAGGCCTGACATTGCTGCATTCAAAATGCTTGTTGATATCCACGAGCCAATCATCGGCGTCTGTGGCCTCGACACAATAGCTGAAAGACTTCGGCTGATTTGCCAGGAACTGGTTGAGGGTTGGAAACTGAGGCTGATGATTGAAATGCCCTTGACCTTGATTCCCTTGGTTGCCTTGGCCTTGGTTGCGCTCTTGCATGAGCTGGATCATCATCTGAGCATGGGCGTTAGAGGCTGCCATCAAAGATTGCCATGCCTCCGGAGGCGGAGGTGGAGGTGGAGGGTTCGCCTGACTCCCATCATTGCGATCCGGATTTAGACGCGTTGGCGGAGCCATCCTGAAGAGGGTGACATCCATTAGCATCTTGATAGACAGATAGACAAGTTGAATCAATGGATAGAAATTGCAACATATAGTCTTCACAATAAACATTCGAACAAGGATGAACGAATGAATTCCAAAGTAAACATCACACGTCCATAAAGGTGAGAAGCCACTTAAATAGAGATTGATGAATGAAATAAACAAGGTACGACTGGAACAAATAAGTGGTAAGGATTACCCAATCACAAACCAAATATCTGCCGGAAGAAATGCTAGAGCTACTTGAATCCCACCTATAAACTCCCGAAACTTTCCGGTTATGCAATCTGGTGTTGGGGATACAGGGGAAGCAATATATCTCACCCAAACTAACAATCCCTACATCCAGCTGTATCCATCCGTCAACACATAACCAAGAAACCTTCGGAAATCGTGTACCTCAACCTTCGAAAAGCATCCGTTATACGAGTTATGGCAATACTCTCGAGCTCGCCCCAGTACTGGGTTATCGGGGTTATCTCACCAACAACTGCATAAAAGAGATTTTTGATGTCGGCAAAACTCAGGTATTCCAGAACTGCAACGATAAAATTGTGACGACAACACCTCAGAGCTCGACTCCCCGGGTCAAAGCCACAAAAATAGACAAGAGGCACCAAGAACAATGTTCTCGTCACAAAACCATCGAAACGATTCCAAGATACCCGCGTGATCCTAAATTTTTTTAGTGAAATTTGAGAAGAGGATAGTCAAAACATCTACGTCAGGAGACCTCACCAGAGCGACGAAGGGACTGAGGAGTAAAAAGAATCCTACTCTCCGATATATAATCCTAAGACTCAAAACATTTTTGTTCTAGACTCAACATCGCCAGCAAACAATCAAGCAGGGGGCTCCTAGGTCGGGGATGGCTCTGATTACCAACTTGTAACACCCACGATGCGGCTATATCTCCCACGTGTCGGAGCACGACTTAGAGGCATAACCGCATAGTGGTTTAGTCGCAAGAAGGGTCATCTTCACACAATCCCATGTAATGAACAAGAATGGGATAAAGAGAGTTGGCTTACAATCGCCACTTCACACAATACATAAATTAAGTTCATACATCATTCAAAGTACACTCATAGACCGGCTACGGTCAAGTTCAAATGAAAAGAAGACAACCCCAAATGCTAGATCCCTGATCGTCCCGACTGGGCTCCTCTACTGATCATCTGGAAATGATACATAGTAACGACCAAGGGCCTCATCAAATTCCCACATCAGCTCAGTTGCGCCATCTGCGCTAGTATCCTCGGCACCTGCATCTGTTTTGGTAGAATCTGAAACTAACAATATGAAGCCCTCTTCCAACAGCATTTTGGGCATCAAGATGAGCTCAAATGTAAATGATGCAATGGAATGAAATGATGTACTCTTCGAGATGAACAATTCGGTATATTACACGCACGAAACGGAGCTACGGGTGCGAAGATGTGATGCGATGAACATGCAACAATTTTAACAGCAGTTTAGGACTTAGAGAAAAACGGGGGGGGGGGGGGGAATCAACCCTGGATCTGGATCTGGCCGGATTGGAAGCCGAGGTTCGCCAGAGTCGGGGTGCTCGCTGGAGGGAGGAGAGCTCGGGGCGGCCAGAGGCTGGGCGGCCGGGGCGGAGGAGATCTCGGGGCGGAGGCCGACGACGGCGGCGTCCGCGGGCGGCGACGAGGGCGTGCCGCGGGCGACGGGGGCCGGCGCGGCGACCTGGCGGCGGAGGACGACGGCGGTGGCGGTCGGCGGCGGAGGACGGCGACGGAGGACGGCGACGGCGTGGGAGATCCGCGGCGACGGCGCTGCGGGCCGAGCTTGGGGGCGGCGCGGGCTGCGGGGGCCGGGGACGGGCCTCGCGCGGGCCTGGTGCGGCCGGCGGCGAAGTGGGCGCAGGCCTGCCACGTGGCGGCGCGAGATTGGACGGGCGGTGGCAAACGGACGCGTCCGGTCTGATCCGGACGTGTCCGGCGGCGGAGGGGGAATTTCGCTAGGGTTTGCCCGGATTTGGAGGGGGAGATGCATATTTGTAGGTAGAGGGAGCTAGGAGTGTCCAAATGGGGTGTAGTTTTCGCCCACACGATCGTGATCCGACGATGGAGAGCATGGAAGTGACTTAGATGGGTTATTGGGCTGTAACTTAAAAGAGGCCTTTGCGGATATGCGGATAACCGTTGGAGTACCAAACGAGCTCCAAATAACCCGAAACTTGACAGGTGGTCTACCGGTGCTATACCAGGGCCACTTGGCAAGGCTCGATCCATTCCGAGAAGGTTCAACACCCGCACACGAAAAGGAGACAAGAGGGGTGCGCCGGTGCATGTGGGAGTGTCGGATTGCGAAACGGACAACGGGGAAAATGCTCGGATGCATGAGACGAACACGTATGCAAATGAGATGCACGTGATGACATGATATGACATGCATGACATGAATAAAATGCAAAACAAAAGACAAAACCCAAACACGGAGGGAATATCATATCACATAGCCGAAAATGGCAAGAGTTGGAGTTACAAAGATGGAAAGTTACATCTGGGGTGTTACATCTCATCACTCTATTTAAATAATGTATTGGGTTAATGACGGTACTTGATTAATTTTGGGATTTGAGTTGGAGGAACTTTCTCAATATTGGTATACACTTTGTAGTAAATAAAGTATATTCCTTTGTTGTAGGGAAAATTTAGCTTTATGCAAAAAATTAAACTTAGAGCCTCCACCAGCCAAATATGCATGTAGAAATAGTTTCATTAATTTGCTCCATAGTGTAATTCTACCAGCATATTCTATGTGCTGACCTACACGGATGCAACGTCTCATGTTGCAGACTTTACCGACGAAGAATAATGTGCGCTAGGTCGTTGTCATGCACTCAGCTATGTCATTGGAGTTTGATGGACTCATTTATCTTTGAAGCTTCTGCAATTACTTTATTTAGATGGCCTTCAACCATATTATTTTTGTAATAAATACGCTATGTGAGGACCTCGATGTAATAAGTGTGTGATTGAACTCTGTTATAATTCCTCGAGTACTGTGTGTGACAGCATACCGATCCAGGGATGACACTTAAGCACAAAGACTTCAGTCAATTGGGATCATGGTCACTACAAGATGGTATGAGAGCACAGCTGACTATAGGACGCGACCACTAGGAAAAGCCACATGATACTCTTCTCTACTCATTTCTAATCCTCGTCTATTTCTACTCTATAGATATCGGACCCGAGAAACAAGTTCACTTAGCCGGATGACAACATCCCTTTCGAACGCCACTTGAAGGAAGTCACGAAGAACCTGAACATCGGACCAAGTTTCACCGGAACCTTCACTACAACCTTACCAGAAGAGGAGCGCTAGAGGATCAAAGTTCGTGTACCTGGAAGGACATTTGCACCAACCACTGAGCCCATTGAGTTTACCTTGGATGCACCAACTTAATCTTAGGAAAGAGCATGGCAGCCCACATCACTTTTGGACGCATTTGTGAGGTGTACCACAAGGATCTGGAAGACACCGTCTATCAGATATGTGGACGCCGGGATGAGCAATGGGAGATGATTCACACCAGGAAGGATGGATCAATTGCAGTGTACATTCAGGAGATGGATCAACACATTCGTTGATACGAGAATCAGATGTGCACTATGATAAAGAATACCAAGAAGGTGATGACCAGGAATATCAAGCTAGAAGAGGAACTCAAATCAACACGCGATGGATATGAAGAAGAAATTGCAGTGCTACTAGAGAAGAATGAAGACCTAAAGAGGAGGCTAGGAATACCTGAGGTGAAACAAGAACCTGAAGTGGATATTCGTTCGGAGGACTACATCATATTAGATGACACCGACACAGAAAGTGATGATGATGGTGACAGTGATGATTATGAAGACAAAGCTGGAGCTGATATTATGGAGTCTTTAACCGATCAAAACTTCTAGACGACCAACCTGTTACTAATAGTATTCTTCCAAGTAGTTAGAATCGATTGTTTTGTAATAGTAGATCGTTTGTGTGAATCTTGTTTGATGTTGAGTGGTGTGAATTGAATGTGTTTGCCTCATATGCATATGGGTAGTGAAATCCCTCATAGACCTTATTCTATTATGTCCTCTCACCCCTCTAACCCGTCAGATGCCTCCGAGACGTGACCTCGGATTCACTTTCCCGCCGGAGCTCACCCAGTTGATCCAGCAGCAGAATGCCTTGATGCAGATGATGATCCAGAACCAAGGCAACAACAACAACCACAACCCACCGCCACCACCCCCTGTTGACAACCTAGCCCGTTTTCTGAGGTTCAATCCACCGGTGTTCTCTAGCAGCATCGAGCCGGTTGTTGCAGATGATTGGCTCCGCAAGATTGGGAGGGAGCTGACCACTGCAGGATGCACGAATGCGGAGAGAGTGCGCTTTGCCACACATCAGCTTGATGGACCCGCTATCGATGTCAAAACCGGCGGATCTTGGGTAGGGGGTCCCGAACTGTGCGTCTTAGGTTGATGGTAACAGGAAGCAAGGGACACAATGTTTACCCAGGTTCGGGCCCTCTCGATGGAGGTAAAACACTACTTCCTGCTTGATTAATATTGAAGATATGAGTAGTACAAGAGTAGATCTACCACGAGATCGTAGAGGCTAAACCCTAAGAGCTAGCCTATGATGGTATGATTGTAATTATGGTCGGCCTTCTAAGGACCATCCTCTCCGGTTTATATAGACACCGGAGAGGGCTAGGGTTTACATGGAGTTGGTTACAAGGAAGGAAATCTAATATCCGGATCGCCAAGCTTGTCTTCCACACAAAGGAGAGTCCCATCCGGACACGGGCCAAAGTCTTGAGTCTTGTACCTTCACGCTTCGATAGTCCGTACAATATTATAGTCCGGCTGTCCGGATACCCCCTTATCCAGGACTTCCTCAGTAGCCCCTGAACCAGGCTTGAATGATGATGAGTCCAGCGCGCAGTCTTGTCTTTGACATTGCAAGATGGGTTCCTTCTCCGAATACTCCAAGGTTATTTATCGAACACATAGATCGTGTCTGGATCTACAAGATTGTAAAGTCGTTCTGCTGGCAGTCCTTATACATCGTGCTCCTGCATCATGGCCTAGTACAACATGAACCGGCATTTCCTGCTCCACCTCAACTCGCATCGCGAGGCGGTTTTATTGGCACGCCTTGCCAAAGCAGAGATCATGTTCCTCTTATCGCGGGATTTCTCATCAATATGGGCGCGTGTGACCCCACAGCGACCGTTGGTATGACTCTGTGTATTTTAGATAAATCCCAAGCGGTCACGTTGAGGACTCTTGATATTCATCCTCTTTATAAAGGGGCCAAGGCTTACACCTCTTTTCCACCTCTCCTGCCCCTTCTCGCACCTCGAGCTCCAGCACTCAAAACCTAAGCCTCAACACCCCATATCCTCCAGTATGTCCGGATTAGACACCGAAGGCCGGTGGGTGGCCTCTATCGGTGTCAAAACCGGCGGATCTCGGGTAGGGGGTCCCGATCTGTGCATCTTAGGCAGATGGTAACAGGAAGTAAGGGACACAATGTTTACCCAGGTTCGGGCCCTCTCGATGGAGGTAAAACCCTACTTCCTGCTTGATTAATATTGAAGATATAGGTAGTACAAGAGTAGATCTACCACAAGATCGTAGAGGCTAAACCCTAAGAGCTAGCCTATGATGGTATGATTGTAATTGTGATCGGCCTTCTAAGGACCATCCTCTCCAGTTTATATAGACACCGGAGAGGGCTAGGGTTTACATGGAGTCGGTTACAAGGAAGGAAATCTAATATCTGGATCACCAAGCTTGTCTTCCATGCAAAGGAGAGTCCCATCCGGACACGGGCCGAAGTCTTGAGTCTTGTATCTTCACGCTTCGATAGTCCGGACAATGTATATAGTCTGGCCGTCCGGATACCCCCTAATCCAGGACTCCCTCAGTAGCCCCTGAACCAGGCTTCAATGACGATGAGTCCGGCGCGTAGTCTTTGTCTTCGGCATTGCAAGGCGGGTTCCTTCTCCGAATACTCCAAGGTTATTTATCGAACACGTAGACCGTGTCCGGATCCGCAAGATGATCTTCTCATACCACCGTAGAGAGGACAGTACTTCGGCTAGCAATTTTTGGACGACATGATGCGTTATTATAACCAGGTCATTATTCGAACTGTCCTTCCCACAACCAGGCACTACGCGTATCGTGGGGCGGTTTCCTTGACATATTCTGTTAACGCAGAGATCATGTCCCCTTATCACGGGATTCGCATCAACACGGGTATGGGTAATCCAACCGCACCGCTAATCGCGGCGAGTGGTAGGCGAGCGGGTTCTACCAGGCAAGTGGGGAGGCACAAAAAGCTCGTACTACCTCTTATAAAGAGATAAAGTCTCTTCCTTTTTACCCACGCCTTTTCCTTCCGCTAACTCATTCCCCTCTGCTCGAGCCCTAATGCCCAAGCCTTTTTCTTTCTCGTCCAAGAGAGATTTTCCAAAAATGTCTGGATCCGGAGCAGGGGCAGATGGATGGCCTCTACCGTCCGGGAGAAGGACATCAAGAAGCTTCGGGAAGCCGGGTATCTGGCCAAGAAGATCGGCCACCGTCTCCCACCGGCGGGACAAGTCGTCCCCACTCTAGAGCCTCACGAGAGAGTCGTGTTCCTTCCCCATTTTGTCTGCGGGCTCGGGTTTCCCCTCCACCCATTTGTCTGTGGATTCATGTATTATTACGGGATTGATTTTCACGATCTTTCCCCCAACTCTTTCCTCAACATCTCGACGTTCATCATCGTGTGCGAGGCCTTTCTCCGAATTCCGCCTCACTTTGGCCTATGGCTGAAGATTTTCAACGTGAAGCCCAAGGTGGTAAGCGGCGAACATGCCGAGTGTGGTGGTGCCATGGTGAGCAAGATGCCCAAGGTCATTTGGCCGAAGGGCACTTTCAACGACTTCGTCAAGGAGTGGCAGTAGCAGTGGTTTTATATCACCGAGCCACGCAGCAAAAAGTGGGATGCAGCTCTTGAGTTCAGATCCGGAGCTCCACTGCGGCTCACTTCCTGGCCCAAGAAGGGCCTGAACTGGTCTTCGTATGATGAGCTATCACTGCTCCAGACGCGCGTTTAGAGTGCGGTCGACAAGGGCGTCAAACTCGTTGACGTAGTCCAGGTGATGCTAGTTCGCCTGGTTCTACCTTGTCAGTGTTGAGCCTACGCTTTGTGGGAGTTCGACTCGATGGAGCACCAAACCCTCCAAGAGCTCTATGACTCCTCCCACGAGGATATCTGGAAGGTGCTCTTCAAGCCCGACAAATCATGGCCGGACTCCACCGAAGATCGGGGATATCAACTATCCCATTCTCCAAGCCCAGTAAGTTACAACCACGTCCCATCCGTCCATGCTTCAGTTGGTGAGTTAGGAAGGAGACATTCTAATCGCTTTTTATCGTGACCTTAGGGATGGATTAAGAAGGTGGAGCGGATGCATTGTTTGGCCCCACTGCCGGAAGAACCAGCTGGACCTCTCCTAACGAAGATGCTGGTCCCTGCGCCTTACGAGGCGCCAAAGAAGGAGGACTCCAAGAAGGTCAAGAAGGCCCAGAGTGGCCTCCGTCGCTGCAAGACTTTGGACGCCAAATCCAAAGACTCCAGCAACGCCCCTTCTTTCGAAGATGAAGAGGGGGAGGCAGAGGAGGACGAGCCTCACTCTATAGGTGGGAAGAAGCATGCGGCTTCCCCGTCCCTGGAGGCTGAATCGCCCAAGAGGGGGAGAGGTTCCTGTCCAGAAGCGTCCCCTCCGGCTGCCGATAGCGGCACGGAGTGGGATCCCAGAGCCCAGCCCCTGGAAAAATAGTAAGTGACCGAATCCCTAATGCGTCTATGCACTCAGGGTCGTCTGGGTATATTAGTTTTAACTATCGTCACATCACATACAGCCTGGCAAGGCCTCCTGCCGGACAGTCATCGTCGGAGGATTCGTTGAGTTCGGATGCTATCGCGAGCGAGACAGCTCCGGAGGCTCTTTTTCCGGAGTCCAGGCGTGACACCGAGGTGTCGTCTCGAGGAGACCCCGGGCCGGATAAGGTCCTGGAGACTTCTATGGCTCCAGGATCGGGCGAGCGGCCACCCTTCAAGGAGGGAGGTTTGCCTACTCCACCGGCACCCTCTGTCTACGCAGGGCTATCGGGCGGTCTATCGACAGTGTTGAAGAACGCTTCTATCGTCGATGAACATTGGACCCTCATGGGTGCGGTGGTTGAAGAGATCCAGTCTGCCGAAAGCGGGCTGAATGAGTCCTACCTTGGCCTTATAAAGGCTTTTGAGGTATGGTTTGCAAGGAAACTTTGAGGAATCATCATAATATGAGTAGTAGCCCCTGATACACTATCCGGCAAAAGAGAGCCGGGCAGGGGATCAAACTCTCTATTGTAATGGGAGCCTTTGGCTGATAATGCATACCATTTGTTTGAAAACAGGCGTTGGCAAAGAGGACGGCCGCTCATGATGCAGAAATGTCCGAACTGAAGCAGAGCCTGGAACGGGCCGAAGAAGAACTCGGCCGTGTGAAGAAGCAATTAGAGGAGAAGCAAGGTATGTTTAAACATTGTCTTGCGTTGGGCACAAACGAATAAGTGTGCCTATCAAAATGTAATTTATGTTATATGCCCTAGGAGCGAGTGCCAAATATGAGGCACTAAAGAAGGCAGCGGCTGAAGCCCGCGAGAAGGCTACTGCTGAACAGGTGCTTCGCGAGGAACACGAGGCCAGGGTCGTCGCCGCTGAGCGGAAGCTCCAAGAAGCTGTGACAAAAAGCGAGATCTTGGAGCAGAGTCTAGTAGGGAAGGAATCCGAACTCGCCCAAGCTATCCAATCCGCGGAGGATGCTCGGGAAGAATCCCGAAGTGCTGACAGGACATTCAGGAGGCCCGGAAGGTTGCGACTGGTAAGGCCATTTGTATCTATGACCATTATTACGTGATAATGGGGAGAACTCTAAGCGGCAAGCTGAATTCTTGATTTTTACAGGGGCGTTTGCAGATCTACCTCGCAGCATATCAGATGCTGCCCAATTTTACCGGGCCAAGGAAAGGGAGTCTACGGGGAGGAGCTTCTAGTCGCAATATTTGGTGCCGAACTATCTGGTGCCTTTTATCGATCAGCTGAAGCAGTAGGTCGAACTGCACCAGGCGGCCGAACTAGCCATGAAGGACTTGATTATCCGGCTCTGGCCTGTAGAGCCAATTCCAAGCAGTTACTTTGGACTCATAAAGCGGTTTGTGGGCCCCTGTCTGCGGCTTGATGCAATCAAGCGATCAGTCTGTATAGAAGGTGCTCGGATGGCACTTGCCCATGCGAAAGTGCATTGGGGGAAGCTTGATGCGGAGAAGCTGATAATTGAGGGGCCACCGGAGGGTAAGGAGCATCGCAAGCCCGAACTGTACTATGAAGGTGTACTGGAGGGGGCCTGGCTGGCGGTGGATAAGTGCTCCAAAGACATTATATTCCCCTGAGGGCATTCTTGCCAATATTTGTAATATGGGACAATGGCATGCTTATTATGTAGTGCCTATTTTGTGTGAACATATGTTCTTCCCGTGCGGCTGTTTATTGTATGTAAATTCTGAGAGTTGGCCAGTCGTTGGCTTCAGCCCCCACGTGAGAAGTACGGGGGTATTCGGGGTATTTCTGAACACTCTTTATCCCATGGCTGGGTCCTTTTAAGGAGGTGTTTCTCACCACGAACTAGGCGGTCGGACTATATATGGCTTTACTACCCTCACTTAGCCATAGGAATTCGAGTATGGTCGACGCAGCCCCTAGTGTTCGGAGAGCCGAACTAGGGGCTCTATTGGCGCCTGATCGGAAGAACGATCCGTCGCAGTCTGCATTTTATAGTGGCGTTATGCGGAATAAATCTTTAAGGATTTTACAACCTCTCGAACAGCTGACCAGCTCTCGCTGCATCATGACAGTCGGTTTTCGGCTTTCTCTACTGAGGTGCTCGTCCGGCAGAACCGGGACACAATCGCAGTAGTTCTCCCAGCGCTACCTTAGCCGACGGAACGGAACGTAAGGTACCAAAACATGGGAGTCGGGCAAACCCAACCAATGACCCAAGACATGATTCGGAGCTGATGCATATAGTGCTATAAGTTTGGGGTGCCGAGCGACCGAAAAGGTGGTCGAACTTTTAGTGCCGTACTGCAAAGCCTCTGGCATAGCCGGCGCAACACGAAGCGTGGTTGCCGGTTTGTGGCTAGGAGGCGTCGATGATAGACGACGGCCGGTAAGTGTCTATTACGCATTGCAGTAGGATGATATGTCTATGCATGTGAGTGTGATTTATGATGATAAAAAGGGAATGGTTTTTGGTGGAACCTGTGACGGCCGGACTGGAAGGGGCTGTGGATGGATCGAAAGTGAATCCGAACTGCCTTCTGCCTGTAAGGTCCTTTCCTTATGTGTCTGGGCCAATTCCACGCCGCCAATCCTGTTCTGCATAAAAGTTAGTTTGTGAAGGTAAATGTTCGAAGGCAGTCAGGCGTCCTCCCGTGGTTGGTCTAAAGGTTCCTGATCGGACCCTGGTAACCCTAGCCGCTATACTGGAAAGTAGCCCAGACTCCCTTGTGGGTGTCCGGATATATGGTTGTCCTATCAAAATGTTGATAGGCACGCACGACTTGCTACTCCAGTGGCTATATGATTTCCGCTCTAAGGGCAGGGTTTCGGCCTTGTATGTAGGCGCGAGTATGTCACTGGCGTTGGCCTAGTGGTTTACCACGTGGAATCTAGTCAACGTAGTTCATCCTATTATCATGCGGTGGGTTGCCATATGAAGGGGGTGTGGCATTTTTTGGTTCTCTAAGAACAGCCGTTTAGAGCGGTGGGCCAATGAACTTGGCCTTTGCACCGGACACCTTATCGAAGGTTTTTGTTTGCAGGTTTATACCTGCGAGGGCTTTTATGTGTTATGGAGCCCCTGGACTACTAGGTCTAGGGGTACGTGTCACGCCCAATATGCGACCCTATCCAAAAGGAACTCGATGGTCCCACCAAGGATAGACCCGCATATTGAAACGCTTTTGCAAGGTGGATATCATTACATCAACATTACATAATAGATGGGGATACATACATAAGGCATACAATGCCACACGAATACAACATCACAATACAAAGAGCATCATCCGACTACAGATGAATCACAAATAGAAACTCAAACGACATCCACCCTGCTAGCCCAGACTGCCGACCTGGAACCTATCCCCTGATCGAAGAAGCAGAAGAAGAACTCAACGCAAGCAAGCATCGCTCTCGCGTCATGATCATCGCACAACCTGTACCTGCAACTGTTGTTGTAGTAATCTGTGAGCCACGAGGACTCAGCAATCCCATTACCATGGGTATCAAGACTAGCAAAGCTTAAAGGGAAAGGAAGGGGTAAAGTGGTGAGGCTGCAGCAGCGACTAAGCAAGTATGGTGGCTAACATACGCAAATAAGAGCGAGAAGAGAGCAAAAGGAACGGTCGTGAAGCTATCAATGATCAAGAAGTGATCCTGAACTCCTACTTACGTCAAACATAACCCAAAAACCGTGTTCACTTCCGGACTCCGCCGAGAAGAGACCATCACGGCTACACACGCGGTTGATGCGTTTTAATACGGATCTGGTGTCAAGTTATCTACAACCGGACATTAACAAATTCCCATCTGCCTATAACCGCAGGCACGGCTTTCGAAAGATTATACCCTGCAGGGGTGTCCCAACTTAGCCCATGACAAGCTCTCGCGATCAACGAAGGAATAGACCTTCTCCCAGGAAGACCCGATCAGACTCGGAATCCTGGTTTACAAGACATTTCGACAATGGTAAAACAAGACCAGCAAAGCCACCTGATGCGCCGACAAATCCCGATAGGAGCTGCACATATCTCGTTCTCAAGGCAACACCAGATGAGACATCCTACAAGTAAAACCAAACCTCGAGTTTCCCTGAGGGGGCCCCGCAGTCTACTCGGTTCGGACCAACACTTAGACAAGCACTGGCCCGGGGGGGCTAAAATAAAGATGACCTTTGGGTTGGCCGACCAAAGAGAAAGGGTAGGTGGTGGTGAGGCAAATGGTAAAACCAAGGTTGGGCCTTGCTGGAAGAGTTTTATTCAAAGCGAACCGTCGAGGGGGTCCCATAAATCACCCGACCGCGTAAGGAACGCAAAATCCGGGAACATAACACCGGTATGACGGAAACTAGGGCGGCAAGAGTGGAACAAAACACTAGGCAAAAGGCCGAGTCTTCCACCCTTTACCAAGTATATAGATGCATTAATAATATATGAGATATTGTGATATCCCAACCAAAATCCTGTCCACCATGGAGCGATCTTCAACTTCACCTACAACTAGCAACGCTATAAGAGGGGCTGAGCAAAAGCGGTAACATAGCCAAACAATGGTTTGCATAGGAAAGGTGTCAAAGGTTAGAGGTTCATGGCAACATGGGAGGCTTGAGGAGCAAAAGATAGGTAACGCAGCAAAGCGATAGAACGAAGCAACTAGCATGGCAATGATAATAGTGAGATCCAGGGTAGCGGTCATCTTGCCTGAAATCCCGCAAGGAAGAAGAACGAGTCCATGAAGAAGATGAAGCCACGAAGACGAACCAAGCGTAGACGAACGAATCCTCACGATCGCAACGAAACAGGAACTATTGAAAAGAAGCACACAACATGGTAAACACACCACACATGAACATGACATGATGCACAACAAGCATGATGCATGGCAAATCTACATGAAGCTACTCATGGCAAGAGATGATGCAAACAAGAGCAACACATCAAGGCAAGTTTAAATGAGGCCGGGAACAACATATAACAATTCCGGTAAGTCCTCATATGCATATTTCGAAATTGGTCCAGATCTGAATAAACCTTATGTTGAAGTTGTTAAATAGCAATTTAAGATGCACCAAGATGATCTACACGAGATTCTAGTTAAGTTACATATAAAGTTCACTTAATTCGGAGCTACGGCCTAGAAGATATGAGCAACACAAGTTAAACATGGTATTGATGCAAAATGGATACAAACATCAGACAAAACACCTCAAAGCATGGATGCAACATGATAATATGAATCTACACACAAAAACAAGCAAGTTTCATATAGAGCACACTCAAAACGGAGCAACGGTTCAACACACACACATGAAACAAGTTTAAAGGACAAGCTGTCCAAAACAACAACTAGGCATATTGCAAGCATCAAAACAACAAGCTACAGCACCACAACATGATAACAAAAGGCATGGACATGATGTACAGGTAAAGCATAACAAAACATGAACACTGAGCTATCTCCAGAAATCACTAGAACATGCCCAAACACACATGGTAAGATTGCAAGTTATAACAATTTCAGACTTTGCAGAAAATAACATCATGATGCAATGTTCAGAGCTATCAAACAACATGTTACAGGAACTTATCATGGCAAACAAAGGCATGACATGAATCTACTAATTGCATAGATCAAAAGACCCTTACTGACCATAAGCCAAAAAGGATCAGAAAATATGATGGCACCCGCGTAAACATAGCAAGTTATTATACAGATTCATACATGGCAGGAACAGAATTATGAAGGCATGTAAATGAGCTTGTGCAACTCACTACAGAGCAATACATGGCATGGCAAGGCAACCAACAGTAAGAAGACATGTTTTTGAAGCTAAGCATGGCAAGATCAAGGGCATAGGGTGCATGGAACACTAGGAAAACACATGGAAACAACTGAACTTAATGTTAACAGGCTGACAGCAACACTTTCAAGCAGCTTTGAAGCAAGATATGAACAAACTACAGCAAGCTATAAATGCTACCAGGGGCATGGATGGATAGAGGATGACATGTAGATCAAAACATGTTTATAGAACATCTCCAGATTATGCATAGAATGATTTGTAGAAGCATGTTTATATAGCATCACAAAATAACAGATTCAGCCTAGCCAAACAGCAACATCATGTACCCTACTTAACAAGCTCGATTCACTCACCACAAGTCATTGCATGACAAGATAAGCATAGCATCATCAAGAAGACATGTTTGTGGAACAAACCAAGTCAAGAACAAGTCCATAGCATGCAAGGATCAACTATAGCAACCTTGGCCAAATTGAATAACACATAAACAATCTGCCAGGAAACATTTTGAAGCAAACGTAGAGCACGAAAATGACATGCTAGACTACTCCATAATTACAAGTAAGGGCATGAATGGATAGACAAAAACCTATTGTTCAAAACACCTTTACTGAAGTATCTCAAAATATGCATGGATCTCTCTGTAGCATCAAGTTTACATGGCATCAAAATTACAGCAGAATAGGGACTAAAACAGTAACATCACGATGCCTACTTTGCATGCTTGTGCTAGTCACCACATTGATCACAAAAATACATGGTGAGCACCTCTGTAAAGAAGGCATAGCATAGATCAAAACACATGAAGACATCAACCTCATAGGATGCACACATCAATCATGGCAAAAATGACAAAAGAGCTCGTTCTGTTAACAGACAGCAGAAAACATCATGAAGCACTCTTACAACGATGATTCAGGCATCTAGATGACCTCAAATGAATATGATGCAATGGAATGAAATGATTTACTCTTCGAGATGAACAATTTGACATATTACACGCACGAAACGGAGCTACGGATGCAGAGATACGGCATGACGAACATGGCATGAAAATTACACAGAAACAGGGACTTGGCAGATTTGGACCTCGGGGGAAAAGTGGACGACGGGATTCCGCGGGCCGTTTGGATGGGCGGGCGGGTGGATCTCATCCCACCCGCCGGATCCGGCGATGAGGCGGCCGGCGACGGCGGCCGGAGGGCGAGGCGGCACCGGAGGAGGCCGGAGGGGCTCGGGGCCGGCCGGATCCGGTCCGGCCCGACCGGATCTGGCCGCGGCGGGGCTCGGGGCGAGCTCAGGCGGCCGGCGCGGGAGGCGGCTCGGCGAGCCGGGGAGCCGGGCGCCGCGGGAATGGCGGAGACGGCGGTGGCCGGTGGCGACGAAGGCGGAGCGGGGCGGCGGAGGAGATCCCGGGCGACGGCGGCGGCGCTCCACGGTCGGGGCGAGGAGGCGGCGGCCGGCGCGGGGCGGGCGGAGCCCGACGGCGGCGGGGCCGGCTCGGGGCAGGCACGGGGCAGGCGGCGTCCGGACGGCGGCGGCGCGGAGCGGGCCCGCGCGGGCCCCGGATGGGCTCCACGGGCCGCGGCGGCGGGGAGGGCGCGGGAGGCCACGTGGCAGGCAGGGATTGGGGCGCGGGGGCAGCGGCGCTGACATGGCGCGTTGTGATTGGTCGGGGTGAGGTGTCCGGCGGACATGTCCGACTCGGGCGGACGTGTCCGGCGGCGCGAGGAGAGGGGCTAGGGTTTCGTCTGCGATTTTTGGACGGGGGATGCCTTTATATAGGTAGAGGTAACTAGGAGAGTCCAAATGAGGAGCGGTTGTCGGCCACGCGATCGTGATCGAACGACCGAGAGCATGGAGGGGAGTTAGATGGGTTTTGGGCCACTTTGGAAGGGGTGTTGGGCTGCAAAGAGAGAGGGGCTTTACGGTTACCCGGTTAACCGTTGGAGTATCAAATGACCTCCAAATGGCACGAAACTTGATAGGCGGTCTACTGGTGCTATACCAAGGCCGCATGGCAAGACTCGGGCCATTCCGAGAACGTTTAACACCCGCTCACAATGAGAGACGAAAGGGGAACACCGGAGGGCATAGGAGCGCCGGATTGCAAAACGGATAACGGGGAAAAGGCTCGAATGCATGAGACGAACACGTATGGAAAATGAAATGCACATGATGACATGATAAAATGCAACACGCAAGCAAATGACATGGCAACAACGGCGAATAACTGGCAGACACCTGGCGCAACGAATCCGGGGCGTTACAGTACGACAATTAGGTTGCTGTACCTTGTGTGATGGAGGACGATCGGCCGTACTGTTGTGCTCTGGGGGGTCTCTTGACTAGACACTGCCCTTCATTGTTTCCGGCTCGCGGCCAGTCGCTTTATTTTGGAGATCCGGTATTCTCTATTGGTATGTTTTTCCATCCTTTTTGGAGTACCGTGGATTTCACATGGTTGATCGAGTTTGTGGCTCGAGCTGAATAGGCTAGAGCTGTTCTTTGTCCGTTGACTGGACTGGGAATTGCTAAACTTGGCACCAACTTTCCTAACTTGACGTTTGTGGCTGTTGCGCCGAGGCTTAAGGATGCCTCTTCGTGTATCCTTATTGCTGCCTTGGACTGCTGTGGTGTGCGGACGTTGGGTTGAGTGCCTTTGGATCGCCTGCTTAGGTTGAGGTAGCCTGTTATGCCGTGTGTACCCCTTGTTAGGGCGGTCGAGTCCGTACTCTTCAGTGGCCAAGATCTTGGTCCACCTATCCATTAGCAAATCCTGGTTAATTTTAAGATGCTCCTGCCTCTTTTGTAGGCTCTTTGCCGTGGCCCCGAGTCTTTGTTTGAAACGAAATTGTTCTACTGGGTCTTCAGGCACGCTGAATTCGTCATTGCCGAGGCTTACCTCGTCCTCGGGGGAGGGTGTATAGTTGTCCCTCTCCAAGTATCCCGCTGTGGTCTGTCCGGCCTGCTTAAAGGTGGGTTGATCGAGGCTGTGTTCCTCTTCGGCACCATCCGAATTGTTTTTATCTCCGGGGCTGGCATTGATGTGGCGGGGCTTGGAGTGGCGCCGAAGACACCCATACTTTGATTTTCCCTCTAAGGGGTTATCCTCCGTTTCCTTGTCGCCATTGGTTTCCTTCGGAGAATCCTCCATATATATATCGTATAAAGAGGTGGCTATCCACCGCCCTATGGGCGGTGGCTCCTGTAAGTGTTCTGCATCATCGTCCATACCGTCTATGTCTTCGCAGTCGAAGTTAAGTGCGTCGGTTGAATCATCGACTGTGGCAATCAAATGGGCGGTGAGTGGGTAGCGAATTCCTTCGTCGCCTGCTTCCCACTCAAGCCGGACATAGTTCGGCCCAACGTCTCCTGACAGAGAGAGAGAGACTTTAAGTAATTCAACATGTCGCCAAAGGGCGAGTGTTGAAAGATGTCTGCAGCGGTAAACTCCATTACCGGAGCCCAGCCTGGCTCGGCTGGCTCGAGGGTGTGCAGATCGGAACCAACGACCGGATACGAGTCCGGGGGTTCGGAGTTACAGGTCTCCACCGAGGTGAGACCTGTGTTCGGCTCCAACGCCGATGAGTGTGCGGCCCGCGGGGCGGGGTCTACCCCTCCGTCCTTGGGCAACGCCACTTGTTCTGGATTTAGATCCGGGGCTATTACAAGGATGATGTTCCGAGCGTTGTCCGACAACAGGTCTAGGCCTTGTCCATCGTGACTTTCCGGCACTCCTGGCTTAGGGCCGAAGCTGTCGAAGATCAAGTCTCCACGAATATCCGCCGTGTAGTTCAAGTTTCCAAACCCGATCTGGTGGCCAGGGGCGTGGCTGTCGATCTGCTCCAGATGGCCAAGCGAATTGGCCCGCAGTGCGAAGCCGCCGAACATGAAGATCTGTCCGGGGAGAAAAGTCTCACCCTGGACCATGTTGTTGACGATTGAAGACGCCATCAGGCCTTGAAGCGATGGCACAGAGGAACTCTCAATGAAGCACCAATGTCGGTGTCAAAACCAGCGGATCTCGGGTAGGGGGTCCCGATCTGTGCGCCTTAGGCTGATGGTAACAGGAAGCAAGGGACACAATGTTTACCCAGGTTTGGTCCCTCTCGATGGAGGTAAAACCCTACTTCCTGCTTGATTAATATTGAAGATATAAGTAGTACAAGAGTAGATCTACCACGAGATCGTAGAGGCTAAACCCTAAGAGCTAGCCTATGATGGTATGATTGTAATTGTGATCGGCCTTCTAAGGACCATCCTCTCCGGTTTATATAGACACTGGAGAGGGCTAGGGTTTATATGGAGTCGGTTACAAGGAAGGAAATCTAATATCCGGATCGCCAAGCTTGTCTTCCACGCAAAGGAGAGTCCCATCCGGACACGGGCCAAAGTCTTGAGTCTTGTATCTTCACGCTTCGATAGTCCGGACAATGTATATAGTCTGGCTGTCCGGATAACCCTAATCCAGGACTCCCTCAGCCTCCTCAATCCAAGAGGAGGATATTACTAAGCTTAGGGAGGTCGGTTACCTGACCGCCGATATCCAGCACAGGCTTCCTGCTCCAGGGCAGGTTATCTCCATGCCGGAGCCCAATGAGAGCGTCGTGTTCGTTCCTCACTTCCTCCGAGGTCTAGGCCTCACCCTTGACCCCTTTGTGAGGGGGCTCATGTTCTACTACGGCTTGGATTTCCATGATCTGGCTCCAGATGCCATCCTCCACATCTCGTCGTTTATTATTGTGTGCGAGGCTTTTCTCCACGTCAACCCACACTTTGGCTTATGGCTCAAGACCTTCAATGTGATGCCGAAGATGACCGAGGGGCAACATGCGGAGTGCAGAGGCGCCGTAATAAGAAAGAACGTCGATGACCCATGGCCAGAGGGCTCCTTTCCGGAAGTGTCCGATGTGTGGCAACGAAGGTTGTTTTATGTCACGGCTCCCAGAGGCACAAAGTGGGCAGCCGCCCCCGAGTTCCGCTCGGGCCCTCCATCACAGTTAGTGTCTTGGACGATGTAGGATGGAATTATGGGCCTGCTGTGTACTAGAACTGCAGAATCATATCCGGGAGCTCATAGATAGAGACATAAATCTTGTCAGCATAATGCAAGTGATGCTAATCCGGCGGACACTGCCATGCAACCGTCGGCCTCTCTGGATGTGGGAATTTAATCCGGAGGGTCCGCGGACTGTTAAGCACTTCTTCGGCCTGACGCTCGAAGGAATGTGTAAATTATTCTTCGGACCACGAGTAAAGTGTCCGGACACCACCGAGGATGCGGGCCTAAGCTGAATCGCCTAGACGCCCAAGTAAGTAACCTTAAAGCTAGATATTTCATTTATATTTATCATAATTGTAATTCTGAAAATCCCTCTGTGGCCAGGAATGGCTCAATAAGGCGGAGAGAATCAGGTGTCCGGCGCCACTTCCATAAGGCTCGCCTGGTCCAACCATCGCAAAGATGCTTGACCGGGCGCTTAGCAAAATTCCCTCAGGGAAAGGCGAAGGAGGGGGCAGTGAAACCGCACCACGCATCCAGACTGGAGGAATTGCCTCCTCTACTATGGAGGGTATCCAGGTAGGGGAGGTTAAAGCCTCATCCCCACGTGGTAAGAAGAGGGCGGCCCCCGAAGACTTGGAGGCAGAGCCGCCCAAGCAAGGGAAGAAGGTTTCACTAGGGGGTCATGCTGCGACGGGCACCCCTACCACGTCGTGCCCACCAAGGGGCCAGCCCTCCACCGAGCCGTAAGTTAATCATTAATTCGAAGGTATGGCGTGACTCCGAGATCTATAACCGAGACTTCATCTTTTGTAGTCCGGCGAGCAGCTCTTCTCAACCGAGTTAGTCTTCGAGGGACCTTCGTCCGGAGATGATGGAGAGTGAGACTCCGCCCAACTCTCTGCTTCATGAAGCGAGCGACACGGAGGTGTCGTCATGGAGGAGTCCGGATCTGTCGAAGCCGGAAGCGAACACGTCAATCACCCTGAGCCCTGAGCATTTGGCTCCCACGGGGGGTGAGGGGAAGGGTCCGGCTCAGTTTGATGTCCGGCCGGACATACTGATAGGCCTTCTGGAGCGAGCCGCATCCTTGGAGGAGCACCGCTCTTTAATGAGCACGGTGCTCACGAAGATTTCATCCACTACCAGCGGTTTGAATGAGGCATTCACAAGCCTGCTTAAAGGCTTCGAGGTATGTCGTGAAAAAATGCACTATATTTCTTGTTAAGAAGCATGCACTAGGTGTGCTTCCTATAGATAGTAGCCCCTGAGACTCTGGTTGCCCGCCATAGGCGGCAAACGAGGGATCAATCATTAATGGCTACGTTGTATATATGTGCAGGTATACAAGGATTCGATAGCCGACCAGTCTGTTGAAGTTGCCGAATTGAGAAGGCAGATTGGATCTATTGATGCCGATATCACGCATGTGAACAGATGGCTGGAAGAATCCCAGGGTATGTACTCTGCTTCCCTTATTATATTGTATAGGAAGATGCAAGAATGGCATGAAGTTAATGCCTTGTGTGTGCACTACAGATGGTGCTGCTGCCGTGGAGGCCCTAAGGGCCGAGCTTGCTCAAGCCAAGGAACAAGCTCGGGCTAGCAATGCGACTGCCCTAAAGGCGACTGAGGAGTTGAGAGCCGAACAGGCTGCTCATCGCCGAAGCGAGGAGAAGATAGACGAGATGGCTGAAGAGTTAAAAAATGCTGCCGAACGGTATGTGCTCCTTGAAAAGGAGAATAAGGCTAGTTCGAACGAGCTGGATAAAGTGCTTAATGCCGCCAAGGAGACGCGGACCGAGATCCGGGGTATGCGGGAGGAGCTCCAACAGGCCAAAAAGATCATGGCCAGGGGCTCCTACCTACTGTGGACCAAGTTTTTGGATCCAAAGTATGCTCCCATAGCTGGGCGTTGGTGTCCTGCAGATGCATATGCGGACTTGACGAAAAGTATAGCTGATGCTGCCAAGTTCTTCGAGGATCAAGGTGATAAGGAAGTGGAGAAGATTTTTTGGTCGCAGTTCAATGCTCCCAACTGCTCACTGCCATTGAATGAGAAGGTGGCTACTGTGGTAGAGCTTCATAGACTGTCCGGGCTGGCAATGCGGTCTGCAATAGACCATCTTTGGCCGAAGGGGCCCAAGCCAGACAGTTATTTTGGTTTGGTGCAACAATTCCTTGGGGCCATGACTCGGATCGACGCTGTGAGGAGGTCGACGTGCATAGAAGGTGCCCGGAAGGCTCTTGCCCGCGTTAAATCCTATTGGACAGAAATGGAGGCCACCATTGTAGCGACCCAGGATCCGGCGGGAGGCCAATATCCGACCGAGCACTACTTGGCGCAGGTCACATAGGGTGCTCGCCTAATAGAGGCGCAGTGCTCGAAGAATTTTTTGTTTGAGTAATAAGTTGAATTATTGTAAAAACAATGATTATTATGAGGCTATACTTATATTCTATGCCTGAAAATATGATTGTGTCCCCTCTACGGCTATTCTTATATGTATAAGTAGTCTGAAAGATAGCAGTCGTTGGCTTCAGCCCCCACGCATACAATGTGGCGGTGTTCGCGAAGAATATGCTTAATCACACTTGATCCAACGTCTTGGTCCGTTAAGGAGGTGATCACACGTCAAACTAGGCAACCGGACTATATAGCTTTAACACTTTCGCTTAGCCGTGGGGGATATAAAGGTGCGGCTACTATGTATCCCCTGGTACCTTGGCATCCGAATACGGGCGCGTGTGTACATGGCCGGTAAGTGGCCCTTCGTTAATGCGGAGGAATCCTAGGGATTCCGGTGAGTCTTCGAGTGGTTGAACAGTCTCTCGTTGTATCATGACGATCAGCTTTCGGCTTTCTCTACTGATGCGCTCATCCGAAATAACCAGGGCACAATCGCAGTAGTCCTCCTTTGGCCTGCCTTAGCCGATAATAACGGAACGTAAGGCGGCAAACCCAGGAGCCGGGCAAACCCAACATTTGACCCAAGACATGATTTGGAGCTGATGCATATAAGGCCAAACTCGTGACACCGGACACTCCCGAAGGTGTTCGTACTTTATAACAGAAGATGGGCTCAAGAATGCCCATTCAATATGAACCCTGTGTTTTCCAGGTACGTGTGGTGACCTGTCATGGCGAAATGCCAATGACGACAGTGTCCTCTGTGGGTATGGAACCCATGGGAGGGTTTAAACAACAAGAGGCAATAAAAAAGGTTTACACATGGGCTTAATCTAAAAATAAACCTGTTGAACGGGGCCCTGCTGCACGTCTTCGCCTTTGTCTCCGTTGTGCCGTATTCTGGAAGGGTATCATGCGAACGTTGTCTGTGAAAAAAATGAAAACTCATAGGAGAATACAATGTAGATATGCGGTAGATAGTAAAAGTGTAAGATAATGGCCTGCCAATAAGGTTGAGCCAAGCTTTGGGGCTTTGTTAAATGTTTATAGCCCCCGGTTTCCGCTATGGGATTACATGTACGGTGTTAGGTTGAATTTTATCCGGGCTACCAGACTCGTCTAACCGTGTTTGTGGTCTTGATGACCAGCCATGTTTTATGGTATTAGAGGCCTCTTAGAGTCCGGCCGCCAGGGCCGTCGCGTGTTCCTCTGCGCGTGAAGAGTGCTCTGTGATTCCGCTAACGGTGATGACACCACGTGGACCGGGCATCTTGAGTGTAAGGTGGCCGTAATGCGGCAATGCATTGAAGCGGGAGAAGGCCGGTCTTCCGAGCAGTGCATGATAGCCGCTTTGGAAGGGTGCAACGATGAAGAGTAGTTACTCACTTCTAGAGTTGCCTGGGGGGCCAAATGTTACCCTTAGTACGACAGAGCCCCTGCTGTAGGCTTCAATGCCTGGTATCACCCCTTCAAAGGTGGTGTTGCTTCGACTAATTCTGGATAGGTTTATCCCCATCCTGCGGACAGTGTCCTCGTATATAAAATTGAGACTACTGCCGCCGTCCATGAGGACACGGTGAGACAGTGTCCGTTGATTATTGGGTCGAGCACCAAGGCCTGTGATCCTTCGCGCTGAATACTAGTTCGGCCGTCCGTGTGATCGAAAGTGCTCGGACGAGACATCAAGTAGTCAGATGTGGGTATGATAGGTTTTATGTTGTGCATGTCTCTGAGCGCGCATTCTTGCCTTCTCGTAAATGTGTGAGTCGCGTGGATCATGTTTACTGTTTTAACCTCTGGCGGGAATTTTTTCTGCCCCCCAGTGTCCTTTAGATCCGTAGATGGACCTGGGTGCGCCGGCCTTCTTATCCGGCTTCTCACGTGGATCGTGCGCGGCATCAGTAGCCGCTCTATTGTGGTTGTGACGCGGTACATCTGGTCTCCTGGTTGTATTATTCTTTGGTGGAACGGCCTTGTCGTCGAATTCTGGCAATAGCTTGCGCTTTGGGTAGCTTTTGGTATGGCGATCATCGCCATATCTTTCTTTAGTGTCTAGCACTTTATTCCATTTGCGACTGAGCTTTTCCTGTGCGGCCTTAAGCCGTTGTTTCTGCTTCTTTAGACTTCTTGCTGTGGCCAGAAGCTTTCGGTGGAGGTTATCTCATTCCACTTGCTCGTTTGGGATGATGAATGCATCGTCGTCCGGACTGCGTTCCTGTTCTGGGGCGGTTTCGTGAGCTCGTCCCTCAGGATCATCGTGATCGGATATTTGCTCCGAACTTGGTTTGGCGTGACCTGGCTCATCCTGCTCCATCACTGGGTCTGTGTGGTCATTACTGCCTTCTGGTATGTCAGCCCTTCTTGCGCTCTTGTCGTAGTTTTCACTATTGTTGGACTTTGAGCGGCATCTACGCCACCATTTTGGCTTTTGTCTGGGTATTTTATCATCCGGTTTATCACCGTCGTCCTTCTTGGGCGTATCCACCATGTATATATCATGTGACAAGGTAGTGATCCCGCGCCCCAGAGATTCTGGAGCTTCTCCTGCATCTTCGATGTTTTCGGAGTTGAAGTCAAGATCGTTGGTTAGATCCTCGATCGCGGCGATCAAGTGGGTGGTGGGTGGGCAGCGAATTCCTTCGTCGCTTGCTTCCCACTCAAGCCGGACATAGTTCGGCCCAGAGTCTTCTAACAAGGAGAGAGACTTCAATGAGTTCAGCACATCACCAAAGGGCGAGTGTTGAAAGATGTCCGCAGCGGTAAACTCCATTACCGGGGCCCAACCTGGCTCGACTGGCTCGAGGGTGCATGAATCGGAACCAACTATCGGATACGAGTCCGGGGGTCTAGGGTTATAGGTCTCCACAAAGGTGAGACCTGTGTTCGGCTCCAACGCCGATGAGTGTGCAGCCTGTGGGGCGGGGTCTACCCCTCCGTCTTTGGGCAACGCAACTTGTTCCAGATTTAGATCCGAGGCTATTGCAGGGATGATGTTCCAAGCGTTGTCTGACAGCAGGTCTAGGCCGTGTCCGTCGGGACTGTCCGGCGCTCCCGGCTCAGGGCCGAATCCGTCGAAGATCAAGTCCCCGCGAATATCCACCGTGTAGTTCAAGTTTCCAAACCCGACCTGGTGGCCAGGGGCGTAGTCGTCGATCTGCTCCAGATGGCCAAGCGAATTGGCCCGCTGTGCGAAGCCGCCGAACATGAAGATCTGTCTGGGGAGAAAAGTCTCACCCTGGACCGTGTTGTTGACAATTGAAGACGCCATCAACCTTGAAGCAACGACACAGAGGAACTCTCAATGAAAGCACCAATGTCGGTGTCAAAACCGGCAGATCTCGGGTAGGGGGTCTCGATCTGTGCGTCTTAGGCTGATGGTAACAGGAAGCAAGGGACACAATGTTTACCCAGGTTTGGGCCCTCTTGATGGAGGTAAAATCCTACTTCCTGCTTGATTGATATTGAAGATATGAGTAGTACAAGAGTAGATCTACCACGAGGTCATAGAGGCTAAACCCTAAGAGCTAGCCTATGATGGTATGATTGTAATTGTGATCGGCCTTCTAAGGACCATCCTCTCCGGTTTATATAGACATCGGAGAGGGCTAGGTTTACATGGAGTCGGTTACAAGGAAGGAAATCTAATATCCGGATCGCCAAGCTTGTCTTCCACGCAAAGGAGAGTCCCATCCGGACATGGGCCGAAGTCTTGAGTCTTGTACCTTCACGCTTCGATAGTCCGAACAATGTTATAGTCCGGCTGTCCGGATACCCCCTTATCCAGGACTCCCTCACCCGCAACGTGTTGGTGGGAGAATTTCACCACCACTTATCCCATTGCTACAGTTACATGGGATCAGTTTCAGTGGGCCTTCCGCACTGCACATGTTTCAGCTGGAGCCATGAGTTTGAAGAAGCGTGAGCTCTGCAACTTACGCAAAGGGAGTCATAAAGTGGGACAGTATGTGGACGAGTTCAGCAAGCTTGCACGCTATGCCCCAGATGATGTGGCCACAGACGCCGCGAGGCAGGAGAAGTTTCTTGAGGACTCAATGATGAGCTGAGTATGCAGTTGATGATGGAAACCTTCAACAACTACCAGGATCTGGTAGACAGGTCCCTCATGATAGAAGGCAAGCAGCAGCACATAGATAACTGCAAGAGGAAGTATGGACAAGGGAAGTATAATTCTGGAGCTCAACAGAAGCCTCGCTATTCCCTGTACTCGGGATGACACACTCATCATAACCATGGAGGACATTCACACAATGGAGGAAGTTCACACAACCATAGTGGCCCTAATAATGGTAATGGGAATGGAGGAAGCAACAGTTAGAGCCGTTCCAACCCCATGACACCCACCAAGAAGGATATGAGTCACATTACCTGTTTCAAGTGCGGGAACACCGAACACTACGCCACCGAATGTTCTGAGGCAAAGAATGGAAATGGCAATGGAACCTCTGGGAAGAAGCCCAACCATTTCTCCAGAGGACAGGTGAATCACGTCAGTGTGGAGGAAATTGAGGAGCAGCCCAATGCAGTTGTCGGTAAGTTTTTGATAAATACATTTACATCCCTTGTTCTTTTTGACACCGGTGCATCTCATTCATTCATATCAAGGGGATTTGTGGACAATTTTAATTTGCCAACCGTAGCCCTTAAGTCACCTATGTTAGTGAGTTCCCCAGGAGCAGAGTATATGGCTAGTCAGGGATGTTATCAGTTGCCATTAACCATAGGTAGACACGTGTTCCCCATGGATCTCATTATCCCGGAGTCACATGGATTGGATGTGATCCTAGGCATGGATTGGTGATCCAAGTTTGAAGGAAACATCGATTGTGCCAGCAAATCGATTCTTCTCACCACCCCAAAGGGGAAAAGGATCAAGCATGTGTCTAGGCATGCGCCGAGGAGGACTCAGGTGAATTCCCTTTTGGGAGTTGTTCAGGAGGAAGTTCCAGTTGTGAAAGATTATCCCGATGTATTTCCAAAGGAATTACCAGGCATGCCACCAGACCGAGACATAGAGTTTCTGATCGAGTTGTTCCCAGGCACCAGACCAATATCAAAGAG
Organism: Triticum aestivum; assembly: GCF_018294505.1. Lineage (NCBI taxonomy): Eukaryota > Viridiplantae > Streptophyta > Magnoliopsida > Poales > Poaceae > Triticum > Triticum aestivum. Next base: position 633,187,120 of record NC_057813.1, read on the forward strand.
ACCGTATTGGATGCCCGCCAATGATCTAGAGGAAATTAAGAAGCAGATTAAGGAGTTATTGGAGAAAGGTTATATTCGACCAAGCTCATCACCTTGGGGATCCCCAGTGCTTCTAGTTGAGAAGAAGGATGGATCTTTAAGGATGGTTGTTGATTATCATGCATTGAATGAGGTGACGATCAAGAACAAATACCCTCTGCCGATGATCAATGATTTGTTTGACCAACTGCAGGGAGCTAAAGTTTTCTCCAAGATGGATCTTTGGTCAGGTTATCACCAGCTGAAGATCCGAGAGCAGGATATACCTAAGACAGCTTTTACCACGAGGTATGGGCTATATGAGCATACAGTTATGTCATTTAGTTTGACTAATGCCCCTGCCTATTTTATGAGTAAGATGAACAAGGTGTTCGTGGAGTTTTTGTACAAGTTCATCGTGGTGTTCATTGATGATATATTTGTCTACTCGAAGAATGAAGAAGAGCACAACGAACATTTGCACTTTGTTCTTGAGAAGCTCAGGGAACATCAGCTATATGCCAAGTTCAGCAAATGTGATTTTTGGTTGAAGGAAGTTGGATTTCTTGGACATGTTATATCAGGAGAAGGAATAGTAGTAGACCCTACCAAGGTTGCATCTGTTACTGAGTGGTTGGCTCCCACCTCAGTTGGGGAGATCAGAAGTTTTCTTGGACTCGCAGGTTATTATCGGAGATTTATTAAGAATTTTCCCAAGATCGCGAAGCCTATGATGGAGTTATTGAAGAAAGACACCAAGTTTAAATGGACCGAGAATTGTGAGGCCAGTTTTCAGGAGTTGAAGAGACGTTTGGTTACAGCCCCAGTGTTGATTCTCCCGAACATACGCAAGGGTTTCCAAGTTTATTGTGACGCTTCTCGTCAAGGACTTGGAGGCGTTCTCATGCAGGAAGGAAGAGTTGTTTCATATGCCTCACGTGAGCTTCGACCTGATGAGTTGAGCTATGCCACACATGATTTGGAGTTAGCAGCCGTAGTGCATGCGCTCAAGACATGGAGACACTTTCTCATCGGTAACCATTGCGATGTTTCAAAGGATCGTAAGAGTTTGAAGTACATCTTCACGCAAAAGGAGTTGAACCTCAGGCAGAGGATATGGTTGGAGCTCATAAAGGATTACGACATGAGATTGCATTATCATCCAGGAAAGGCCAATGTCGTAGCAGATGTGTTGAGCCACAAGAGTTATGTTAACAAGCTCATAACCGAAGGATTACGCCAGGAGTTAGCCGATGATCTCCGCGAACTTCGCTTGGAGATAGTTCCAAGAGGTTATGTTGCGGAACTGGAAATTCAGTCCACTTTGTTGGGAAAGATCAGAGAAGCCCAGAAGATGGACAAGGAGATTGCAAAGATAAAGGAAAGGATGAGTAAGGAAAAAGCTAAAGGTTTTCGTGAGGATGAGCACGAAACTTTATGGTTTGAGGGTCGTATCTATGTGCCTGATGACCCTGAGATCAGGAAGTTAGTTCTTCAGGAGGCTCATGATTCGCCTTACTCGCTTCACCCAGGAAACACCAAGATGCATTTGGACTTGAAGGAGAGTTTCTGGTAGACAGGAATGAAGAAGGATATTGCATAGTAAGTAGTAGTATGCGACGTATGTCAGAGAGTTAAGGTAGAGCATCAGAAACCAGCAGGGTTACTTCAGCCTTTGCCGATACCCGAATGGAAGTGGGATAAACTTGGCATGGATTTCATCACTGGATTACCCAGGACTCGTTCAGTTTATGATTCTATCTGGGTTGTAGTTGATCACTTGACCAAGGTAGCCCATTTCATCCCTGTGAAAACAACTTACACGAGTGCTAAGTTGGCGAAGATATACATGACCAGGATCGTATGTATGCATGGAGTTCCGAGGACCATCGTATTAGATAGAGGAACACAATTTACTTCAAAGTTTTGGAAGCAGTTGCACGAAACTTTGGGTACCATGCTAGAGTTTAGTACAACCTTTCATTCGCAGACAGATGGACAGACCGAGAGAGTCAATCAGATTCTGGAGGACATGTTGAGAGCTTGTGCGCTAGATTATGGATCTAGTTGGGATGATAATTTACCATATGCAGAGTTCTCCTATAATAACAGTTATCAAGACAGTTTGAAGATGGCCCCTTTTGAAGCTTTGTACGGAAGGAGATGCAGGACACCATTGTCATGTGATGAAGCTGGAGATCGACAGTTGTTCGGACCAGACTTAATCAGAGATTTGGAGGAGAAGGTTAAGTTGATTCGTGATAGACTCAAGATAGCCCAGTCCAGGCAGAAGAGTTATGGCGATACTAAATGCAAGGAGGTAGCCTATGAAGTCAGAGACAGAGCATATCTTCGTGTGTCCCCACTTCGAGGAGTTAAGCGATTTGGAGTCAAAGGAAAGCTAGCACCACGATTTGTGGGACCATACAGAGTTTTGGAACGTATGGGAGAAGTTGCCTACAAGTTGGAATTACCCGAAGGATTGTCAGGAGTTCATGATGTGTTTCATGTTTTCCAGTTGAAGAAGTGCCATGCAGAGATGGCTGATATTCCTCTGAGAGATATAGTGCCACTAGAAGCGATCCAGTTGGGTAGTGATCTGACATATGAGGAGAAACCCGTTAAGATTCTCGAGTTTTCCAACCGAGTTACTCGCAGCAAAGTCATCAAGTTTTGCAAAGTTCAGTGGAGCCATCATATCGAGGAGGAAGCTACCTGGGAGCGTGAAGAAGACCTCCGCAAGGACCGCACACACCTTTTTGCTGGACACCCCGAATCTCGCGGGCGAGATTCATCTTAAGGGGGGTAGGTTTGTAACATCCCAATTTTCAATTTGGATGTTATTCATAGATCATTCATATGCATCCATGATTTATGCATTTTGTTGCTTTGTTTTAGTTGCACCTTGATCCAAGTGACCTTAAGAAACTCAAGGACCAATTTGAGAGAGTTGGAGGTTTCACAAAAATCCAGTTTTGATTTATCAAAATTTGGTAATTGGATCAATTTGTTTATCAAAATTATTTTCCAATTATTTTAAAATAAAGACAGAAGATAAAATGACTTCTTGAAAATTACCAAAGAAATATTGGAAATTGAATTTTAATTTATTTTTGGAGAATTTCTTTGATTTTATTCGCTAGTTTATTTATTAGTTAGAGGAGTAATTAGTACTATAATGTTTGTTTTTAGTTTAGGCATTTAGGCCGAGAAAAATGTTCACTAGGTCACTAATAAGGCCATATTACTACGTGAATTTTTATGGTATTTTTAGGATATTATTTATATTTATTTTAGCGATTTGTCTCTCTAATTTTTTTTATAAAAAAACTAGTTCGTGGCCGAACTGGGCCGGCCCAGCCGCCACCGCCTCGCCCGTCCGCTCCGGGACGGAGTCCCGAGCGCCGCCGCCACCCGTTGGAGTCTGGGTCAGACTCCAGGCCACCGCCGCCTCTCTGCCCCTTGCCCAAGCTGCCGCCCCCTGGCACCTATAAATGCCGAGGCCCCAAGCCCCTCATCTCCCCACACCGAGCCGCCACCGCCCACAGCGCCATCGCTGCCGCAGCCGCCGTCGCCCGCTATCGCCGTCGTAGCCGCCACCGCCGACGCACCCGCCGCTGCCGCTCGCTGACGCCCTCGCCCCGCCAGCCACCGATGCCACCGGAGTCGCCGCCACCGCCTGCTTCATCGCCGTTGACTGCCGCCACTGGTAGTCCCGATCTATTCTCGACCGTCGGATCTCGATCCGACGGGTCATATCTTTTCTGTTTTTTTTCCGGTTTCGATCTATATATTGAGCGTTCGCTCATTAGTTTCTGTTGGTGAAATTTTTTCGTTCTGTAGGTTTCTTTAGAAAACATTCGTTTGATAGTTTTTTCTTTTTATTTTAGTTTTCTACGAGGGACCTATTCGTAGTTTTATTTCTTATAGATTAGTCCCTCTATTTCACACTAGCACAAGTTTTTGCTCGTTTGTCCAAATTCGACGAAACCAACGCCAAATTCTTCATAGCAATTTCATCTATCCAGTAAACCAACTTGAACACGTTTTTGAAAATTTTAAATTTGAATTTAGTCCAGATTTGAATGTGATCTTGTTTTGTTCGTATCTTGAGTTTCAAAGCTCCATTTGAGTTGATTCTTTTTGGAAATCGTAGCTAATCACATGTACCTACTGTTAAGATCTAATCCACATAAATATATTGCTGTTAAAATTTGTTTTCTGTTTAGATTAGTTATTTGCTTGTTTTGAGTTTTCTTTGGATCTTTTCTCGTTTACTCTTTGCAGCCTTTGCTTGAGTGCTTATGTATGCTATTGCTTGTCTACGCTAGATTTTCCGGAGTGTGAAGCTTGTTACCACGAATCCCTAGAGTTCTACGATTTTCAGAAAGGCAAGTTACACTTTGATCATACTTTCCAATACCCAGTTTTTACTATGCATTAGTTTTGCCCCTCAAAGATTTGCATTAGTAGGTTTGGGAACTAGTTGTTTGATTGTAGTAGTTGAGGTAGGAACCTATTACCTTTGATCACCCAGGAATATACATTATGCTCACATATTGCTTAGCCATGCTCGTAGACGGGGATTGGTTCGTGATTCATGCAAGTTGTGAGAGATAATAATTCTGGACAACATTAAGGTGGCAACTTTAATACACATCTGGGTGGATTGGTTGGGGCACCTGGAGAAACCAGTGTTTGCCCATGGGAATCCCAGAGTACCTGTGTGATTTTCCCTCGGTTCGCCACCCAGGCTCAAAGGGATCATATGACATTTCATGCCTAGAAACTTCCGTGTGCAGCCACAGGCCATTATGGGCTCTGGCATAGTTGAGTAAGTTGTGTGAGCTCTTGAAGAGGTGGACTAGCAGATGTAGGGGAAAGTAGGTGTACCGGTCTACCCAGAGTAGAGAGTTAATGCTTCAGAAATACTATGTCTCGATCTTTCGATCATGGCTGCGGTCAAGTCTTGTGTGGAAAAGTGCGCAACCTCTGTAGAGTGTATAAACTAATCATGGTTAGCCATGTCCCCGATTATGGACTATTTGAGTATATAGAAGTGGATATTTATGTTGATCTCATCACTCTATTTAAATAATGTATTGGATTAATGATGATACTTGACTAGTTTTGGGATTTGAGTTGGAGGAACCTTCTCAATATTGGTATAAAATTTGTAGTAAATAAAGTCTATTTCTTTGTTGTAGGAAAAAATTAGCTTTATGCAAAACAATTAAACTTAGAGCCTCCACCAGCCAAATATGCATGTAGAAATAGTTTCATTCATTTGCTCTACAGTGTAATTTTGCCAGCATATTCCATGTGCTGACCTACACGGCTGCAACGTCTCATGTTGCAGACTTTACCAGCAGAGAATAAGGTGCGCTAGGTCGTTGTCATGCACTCAGCTATTTCGTTGGAGTTTGATGGACTCATTTATCTTTGAAGCTTCCTCAATTACTTTATTTAGATGGCCTTCAGCCATATTATTTTTGTAATAAATACTCTTTATGAGGACCTCGATGTAATAAGTGTGTGATTATACTATATTATAATTCCTCGAGTATTGTGTGTGTCAGCATACCGATCCAGGGATAACACCTAAGCCTAGGGACTTCGGTCCATTAGGATCGTGGTTGCTACAGGTGCCCATCATATGAGCGCATGTGTGGATCAAACCATAGGGTTAATTGTATGTTGATAGGACTATGCATTGGACGGCAACCGTGACATAAGCTTCTTCCTAAACATAGATATTGATACAGACGGGATTGAAGCGGGACCAATATATATATTAATGCTATGGTTGGGTTTTACCTTAATGAACGTTAGTAGTTGCAGATGCTTGCTAATAATTCCAATCATAAGTGCGTAGAATTCCAAGTAAGGGACGACATGCTAGCAGTGGCCTCTCCCACAAAAAAACTTGCTATATGTCTAGTAACATAGTCAATTGCTAAGGGACAATTCTGCAAATCCTACCACCACTAATCCACACTCGTTTTACTAAACTTAATTGTTTCTTTATTTAAACATAACCTAATTTTTATTTTTATTTTCTTTATTATCTTGCAAACCTGTCCACACCTACAAAGTACTTGAGTTTTATTGTTGTTTCTAGGTAATGCAAACGTTAAGTATGCGTAGAGTTGTATAGGTAGTCGATAGAACTTGAGGGAATATTTGTTATACCTTTAGCTCCTCGTTGGGTTCGACACTCTTATTTATCAAAAAAGGCTATGAATGATCCCCTATACTTGTGGGTTATCAGATATCACTAGGGATGATGTCGTTTTATTTCCATTTGCTATTTTTGGTGGATGTTAACCCTGTTATAGTTAACATTGCCTTTCCATGTAATTATGTAGGGCCACAATTGGCGATGTTGTTTTTGCCATCGAGGTTAGTTGCATCCCATGTCTTATACTCTCTCCATTCTTAAATATAAGTCTTTTTAGGGATTCCAATATGGACTACATACGGAGTAAAATGAGTGAACCTACATTCTAATCTAAACTAAGTCTATATACATCCGTATGTAGTTCATATTGAAATATCTAAAAATACTTGTATTTAGGAACGGAGGGAGAAGTATTTTAATCATTGTACAATTGCAGTTAAGTTTATATCATTTACTGGTTGCCTGTAGGTACATATATCAGCGACACTGATCCACGCTTTGAACCCTTTTGCGTATGGGGCAATGAGATATTTATGAATAATCGTAAAGTGAGGAAACAAAGAATGATTGTTAGGCGAAAGAGACGGGTGATAGGAATTAAACTCTTTATTTACACATTTTTCAAGACGTCAGTGAACTTTTTGATGGTAAGTAATCTGTTGCCTTTCCCCCTGCCCACCACAAGTTACTCTATTAGACATGAATATTTGAAAGTTTTCTCTTTTCAGTGGTTTTCAAAGCAATTTACTGATGATTACCATACAAACTACATGACCGGAGTGGAGGCAACTAAGGTTAAATTATATAATCCACACTATCATGATAATGGTCCAGAAGTCTTTCTAAAGGCGGTGACGCATGGGCGAGAGATGGGCACAAGGGGTTGGAGAAAAGTTGTGCGCGCCTTTGGCATGCAGGAGGGCACATTATGGGCATTCCACTTCTTAACACCATCGACAACCAAAATGATTTACACTTCTCTCTTCACCTTTACCGCCTCTAAATATTGTGGTTCATCATAGTTAATTGCAGCCTAATCCTATAATTACAAAACATATTGTATTGAGAATTTTATGTATGGATTGGTTGCTAAATCATTGTGTTGAGAATTGGAAGTCCACGTTTTATAATTCGTAATTGTTTCTAATTTGAATAATAAATTATAGGTGAAAATAAAATTAAGTAGGAGGGAATAAAATAATGTATACACAGTTAGAAAGAAAACAGTGTGTGCGATGAAAAAATATAGAACAGACAATTCTTTGACTAGAAACGTTTGCGATGCTCAACGGACGAATACACGGTTTTGTCTCATATGCATGTGCGATTTCCAGTAGTACTACACACGGTTCTGTTCATATGCGTGTGCGGTTCATGGTAACACGACAAACATTTCAAACCTATATGCGTGTGTAATATTTGACAAAAATAAGACAGTGCATATATGGAGCCCATGTGTGATAGGAATACATATCACACACAGTTATAAAATAGACACGTTGGTGATAGTAGAGGCACCGCATGCAGTTTACATTTTTAACTGTGTGCGGCAACGTACCTATCGCAAACACATCAGTAGATTAAATGTTTGTGATATTCACCTTTTCCACACGACTATAGCTGCATAATCGTTTCCTATGTCTTTCGAATTAAAAACGTAACATCGAGGCCTAAGGTGTGGGATAGGCTGCGACTTCTCATATGTTTATATCGTGAGTAGCCGCTCGCCTATCCCGATGATTTCTGGTTCATGTGGGAAGGGCCCCCCCTGTCGCACACATAGGCAAAGCGATAGTTTAAAACTCCGTCATGAAAAGGGGGTAAAAACCGTTTGTATAACACGTAACGATACCCGTGTCAAGCTTTGGTTGGTGCATACGTGGATCCCTCCCTGTATTTTTCTCTTCCTTGATGTGCATCCACCATGGTGGTGGATTTGGTTCCAGTGAAGATTAATCTTTTCTTGTCCGATCTGATGTTGTTCCCTAAACTTTATTCTAGTTTGTGCTTCCCCTCTTGTTCCCCTCTTGGTAGCTCGCTGGATATGGTTATCCATCATAAGTGGATTGGTTTGGGACCATGGCAAGTTTATCCTCATAATTTCATGGCTTTGGCCGTGTCTCTCCCCAACGATGCGATCTTGTTCTTCTTGTGCGCTGGGAAGATGTCGATCTACACCTCTGATATTGCTCATCCCCTATCATTTTCCCTTTAAACCTCCATCGGAGGCCCGCTCGGCAGTTATTGAAAGTAGGTCGCTTTGGAAGCCTAGTCACGATGATTGTATCTTTCAATAGAGACCACTCTCTGAGACAATAGACTTGGCTGGCTCGCGCATGTTTGTCAACTTCATCTTTGGCATCAACAGATGGCCTCCTTTGGTCCCCGGAGTGATACATCTCAAACGTATCTATATTTTTTTGCTATTATATTAGCATTTTTATATAATTTTCATATAAATTTATATTATTTTATGGACTAACCTATTAATTAAGTGCCCAGTGTCTATTCATGTTTTCTGCTTGTTTTTGGTTTCGCAGGAAACAATATCCACAGAGGTCAAAATATGTTGCTGACTCAACACGATTTTTTTGTCAACAAAAACACCGAAATCTTCGGGAGACATCATGTCACATCCCAAACTTTTCCTAAATTTTAGATGTGAACTTAGAAGCATATGCATCCATGTTTTCCTTGAATATTTGGTTTTTGAAACAAACATGACAAATTCTTGAAACTTAAATCATTTAAAGTTTAGTAGATGGCCATAATGTTTTCACAAAAATAAGTTTTTTAGAAATATGCATAAGGGCAGGAAAGGAATTTCCTAAGATTAATATTTGTCTTATTTTGGTTGTGTCAACCGGGGTTTGAAAATAATTTGAATTGGAAAAATTAAACTATGGGTAAAACACTGGATAAAAAAAATAAAGCAGAAAGCAAAAAATAAAAGGGAAATAATGTGCAAAAGGGCCCAATAGTATTTGACAAAAATAGTTTTGTCAAAATCCATAAATAAATGCCCGTGCAACCATAAATATTCAAAAATGATGTTAGAGAAATTTTCTTACTGGAAGAAAAATAATAACTCAAATTTAATTCACACAAACAGGGGAGAAAAGAAAAGAAAAACTAGCCAACCAGTCCAACAAAGGCCCACCTAGCCAGCGGAGCCCGCACGGCGCCACTCTCTCTCTCACTGACATGCGGGCCCCACCTGTCAGCTTCACGTCAACCTCAGGAGACTGTCACCCAACACACACGCCAACGATCTCCACGCTGCGGGTCCATCGTGCATGCCAGACCCAACCACCCTGCCCTATAAATACCCCCCGATCCCCTCCGTACTAAGAATTTTATGTATGGATTGGTTGCTGAATCATTATGCTGAGAATTTGAATAATAAATTACAGGGAAAAATAAAATTAAGCAGGAGGAAATAAAATAATGTACAGTCGGTTAGAAAAAAACAGTGTGTGCGATGGAAAAATATAGAACAGACGATTCTTTGACTAGAAACGTTTGCGATGCTCAACGAACGAACACACGGTTTCGTCTCATATGCGTGTGAGATTTCTAGTAGTACCACACACGGGTTTGTTTATATGTGTGTGCGGTCCATGGTAATACGACAAACATTTCAAACCTGTATGCATGTGTAATATTGGACAAAAATAGGACAGTGCATATATGGAGCCCGTGTGTGATAGGAATACCTATCGCACATAGTTATGAATAGACACATTGGCGATAGTAGAGGCACCGCACGCAGTTTATATTTTTTAACCGTGTGCGACAACGTACCTATCGCAAACACATTGGTAGATTAAATGTTTGTGAAATTCACCTTTTCCACACGACTATAGCTGCATAATCGTTTCGTATGTCTCTCGGATTAGAAACGCAACATCGAGGCCTAATGTGTGAGATAGGCTGCGACTTATCATACGTTTATTCTATGAAAATCTTCAGTAGCCGCTTGCCTATCTGCGACAGTTTCTGGGTCATGTGGGAAGTACCCCCGTATCGCACACATAGGCAAAGCGACGGTTTAAAACTCCGTCGCGGAAAGGGGATAAAAATCATTTGTATAGCACGTAACGGTACCCGTGTCAAGCTTTGGTTGGTGCATCTGTGGATCCCTCACTGTATTTTTCTCTTCCCCGATGTGCAACCACCATGGTGGTGGATTTGGTTCCAATGAAGATTAATCTTTTCTTATCCGATCTGATGTTGTTCCCTCAACTTTATTCTAGTTTGTGCTTCCCCTCCTGTTCCCCTCTTAGTAGCTCGCTGGATCTGGTTATCCATCATAAGTGGATTGGTTTGGGACCACGGCATGTTTATCCTCACAATTTCATGGCTTTGGCCCTGTCTTTCCCGAGTGATGCGATCTTGTTCTTCTTATGCGCTGGGAAGATGTTGATCCACACCTCTGATATTTCTCAACCCCTATCATTTTCCCTTTAGACCTCCATCGGAGGCCCGCTCGGCAGTTATTGAAAAAGTAGGTCGCTTTGGAAGCCTAGTCGCGATGATTGTATCTTTCTATGGAGATCTCTGTCCGAGACAATAGACTTGGCTGGCTCGCGCATGTTCTTCAACTTCATCTTTCCCATCAACAAATGGCCTCCTTTGGCCCCTTGAGTGATACGTCTCAAATGTATCTTTATTTTTTTATGCTATTATATTAGCATTTTTTATAATTTTTATATAAATTTATATTATTTTATGGACTAACCTATTAATTAAGTGTCCGGTGTCTGTTCATGTTTTCTGCTTGTTTTTGGTTTCGCAGGAAATCAATATCAATGGAGGTCAAAATATGTTGCTGATTAAACACAATTTTTTGTCAACAAAAACACTGAAAGCTTCGGGAGACATCGTGTCACATCCCAAATTTTTCCTAAATTTTAGATGTGAACTTAGAAGCATATGCATCCATGTTTTCCTTGCATATTTGGTTTTTGAAACAAACATGACAAATTCTTAAAACTTAAATCATTTAAAGTTTAATAGATGGCCAAGAATTTTTCACAAAAGTAAGTTTTTTCAGAAATATGCATAAGGGCATGAAAGGAATTTCGTAAGATTAATATTTGCCCTATTTTGGTTGTGTGAACCCGGGGTTTGAAAATAGTTTGAACTAGCGGGGTTACCCGCGCATTTGCGCGGCTAGACCCCCTATCTTGGTGGTGCTTTCTACCTTGTTCTTTCCCCTGCATGAGCACTTATATAAAAGAATTTGTGGTTGAAAATTTGGTTATCTACAACAAAAGCTTATAAGAGACAGGGCCTATATATGTCCAGCAGTGCCAAGCAATAGGCTTTGGTACTAATCTATATTTTTCTGTGTTCAGCCTTTTTTCATCCATTTTCATTTATCTTTCCACCTAATATATTTTGGGGATTTTCACCAAGAAAAATCTGAAGATTCAAGATTTGTAACCATATCTCAACACCGGCCATGTAGTGTTTGTATGTTCTGTTAGCTGATTGTCGTATATCCACTTGTCAATATATGTTCTTCCACGTGTTCTCATCATAGAGTGAATATCTACATGACTTCTCACTATAAACAGATGTTGTCAGTGAATGCGGAAAAAATTCTAAAACATTCTCTCACTTGGGCTCGCCGGAGCTTCTCACCTCAGATAGTGCCCATTCATTTTGAATGTATGTGTATTTTTAAGGAAATTGAAACTATTTATTTCATATTTGACATACATGAGTGTTTTCATATAACGTTCTCTATGATTCAATCAATAATAGATATATTTGGTATTGTTTCCTCTACTGATATTTATTGCTGTTAAAGTCACTGGTGTGTGTTCGCCGATGACTAATGGCAGTAAAGTTTGTGTCGTACAACATGTATCCATTTCATCAGTAATTAAATTCCTAAATTTCATGTCCTCTTCTGCTATCTGTCTCACCATTGTCGGTCTTGCAATTACGATTCTAGATAGCACAGTATCATGCATGTCCATCTTCTCTGCATGCTTCTAGATGCTTGTGACAATGTCCTCTCACCCTAAGTATTTATGTTGTAGTCCAAGTGATTGTCGGTGTATATTCATCAAAAAAGGTATTAAATTATGTCCCATCGAAGTTCATCATAGATTCTTTTTATCGTTCCTGTTGTTCTGCGCAAACTTATATTATTCTAGAGTGTATTCGGACTATAATTTATTTGAGTTTTAATTTCATGTTCATACATACATCTTAATTTAAGAATTATAGTTCAATTTTATATAACGGAATTATACTTAATAATTAGATATTAATTTATATAATTTCATGTTCAACTTTGTGGGCTAAATTTTATATTTAAGCACTATAGCTGAATTTTTCTATTCATACAAATATATTCGATATTTTAGTTACTGTTTATTATATGCAATTCACATATAAATCAAGTTCTTCTCTTTGTGACTTTGTGTATCAAAGAAGAGACATATCTAGCTTTTTTTTTTTTGCGAAAATCCCAAAAAAATATCAACCATGATCAATTGTATTTGGTGTCTGTTTGGATTTTTTGCAGTACAATTTTCCTTTGTCTTTTTAGCGGTAACTATTTTTCTTTAATGGATGGCCGTTTGCATGGGAACATACTGGGCAAATTCTGCTTGTGCATGTACGTGTGCTACGTGTATGGAGGCTAGGCTTTGTAGTACATATTTTCTTGTAGGTAAGAAGATTTATATGTTTATGATTTTCCCATCCAGAAACCTTCTTGCAACTTTATTTTCTAATGTGCATGGTCTAGTTTTGTGACGTGCCCAAACTGAACTCTGCTTGTATGTGTCATCTGTGCTTGTTTATTTATTCCGTATAGTCCTTTTCATAGTTTTTTTTTGGAAGGCTTTTTAAATATGTATGTATCCATGCATGTCAGACGTATCAATGATGGCCTTGTACATAGTTTTATTTTTTGAACCCTACATGCTCTTTATTCTCTTTTTTCTGTTGCCCGTGCGTTTTACTCTTCTTTTATCCAATCTGATGCAGCGTGACAAAGTGGGCTGATTGATTCAAGTGAGTACGTGCCGGCTGGCATATGTAGCCTAGCGTATGGGAATTGGACTGCCACCCATCGTTTTGTTTATTTTTAAATCAACTCATCGCTTTGCTTGGCAGTCATGTAACGTACGGGATATGGAGACGTGGATACGCGATTACTTATTTCTAGCAAATCACAACCATTCTTTTGAGCCTTTTTTCTATTGTTATATCTAAACCGTTCGTTTTCTATCGTTTTAATAATATAATAGATTGGGAAAAGTAAACTATGGGCAAAACACTGGATAAAAAATAAAACAAAAAACAAAAATAAAAGGGAAATAATGTGCAAAAGGGCCCAATAGTATTTGACAAAAATAGTTTGTCAAAATCCATAAATAAAATGTTCATGCAACCATAAATATTCACAAATGATTTTGTGGAAATTTTGTTACTACAAGAAAAATAATAATTCAAATTTAATTCAGAGAGACAGGGAGAAAAGAAAAGAAAAACCAGCCAACCAGTCCAACAAAGGCCCAGCTAGCAAGCGGAGCCCGCGCCGCACCGCTCTCTCTCTCACTAACATGCGGGCCCCACCTGTCAGCTTCACCTCAACCACAGGCAACTGTTGCCCAATGCACATGCCGACGATATCCGCACTGCGGGTTCATCATGCACGCCAGACCCAACCACCCTGCCCTATAAATACCCCCAGATCCCTCCATTGAAACCCCTCACCTATTTCACCGAAGCGTCGTTGGACTGCTTGCGACATCGCCATACTCTCCGCCTTGATGGGGAGACCTTAGGCCAAAATCCGGCAATCCCCGACTATCCCACGACCACTCGAACGCACCACGTGGACCGCCGCTCCATGTCGGTCCTCCTGGATATCTGACACGGCTTGAACTATGTCGGTATTTCCCCAAAGAGGAAGGGATGATGTAGCACAACAACGGTAGGTATTTCCTCAGTGATGAGACCAAGATTATTGAACCAGTTGGAGAACAAAGCAACACAGTGTAAACGGTACCTGCACACAAAGGACAAGTACTTGCAACCCAACGTGCTAAAGGGGTTGTCAATCCCTTTTGGGTAACGGCGCCAGAAATTGGCACGTGGATGGGAGATTAATTCTAGTAAATTGGATAGATAGATCTTGAATTAATGCAAAATAAAATAAAGTGCAGCAAGGTACTTTTAGGTTTTTGGAAATATAGATCTAAAAATAAAAGCGAATAAAAATAGATCTCGAAGGCAAATATGATAAAGAAGAGACCTGGGGGCGTAGATTTCACTAGTGGCTTCTCTCGAGAAAAATAGCATACGGTGAGTAAACAAATTATTGTTGGGCAATTCATAGAACTTCAAATAATTGTGACGATATCCAGGCAGTGATCATTATATAGGCATCACGTCTAATATTAGTAGACCGACTCCTGCCTGCATCTACTACTATTACTCCACACATTGACCGTTATCTAAAATGCATCTAGTGTATTAAGTTCATGGAGAAATGGAGTAATGCAATAAGAACGATGACATGATGTAGACAAGATCTATTCATGTAGGAATAGACCCCATCTTGTTATCCTTAATAGCAACAATACATACATGTCATTTCCCTTTCTGTCATTGGGATTGAGCACCGTAAGATCGAACACATCACAAAGCACCTCTTCCCATGGCAAGAAATATCAATCTAGTCGTCCTAACTAAACCAAAGATTCGAAGAATAAATACAAGGCTATAAGTAATCATGCATATAAGAGATCAAAAGACTCAAATAACTTTCATGGATAAAAACATAGATCTGATCATAAACTCAATGTTCATCGGATCCCAACAAACACACCGTAAAAAGAGTTACATCAAATAGATCTCCAAGAGATCATAGTATTGAGAATCAAAAAAGAGAGAGAGAGAGAGAGGAAGCCATCTAGGTACTAACTGCGGACCCGTAGGTCTACAATGAACTACGCACGCATCATCGAAGAGGCGCCAATGAGGATGATGAACCCCTCCGCGATGGTGTCTAGATTGGATCTGTGGTTTCTGGAACATGCGGCGGCTAGAATTGTTTTTCGTCGACTCCCCTAGGGTTTCTGGAACATTGGGGTATAGAGCAAAGAGGGAGTGTGGGAGGCCACCAAGGTGGGCAAAACCCACCAGGGCGCGCCTCGCCCCCCCAGGCGCGCCCAGGTGGGTTGTGCCCCCACGGGGCACCCCTCTGGCACTTCTTTGGCCCATCATGTGTCTTCTGGCCCAGAAAAATTCTTTAAAAAGTTTCGCTGCGTTTGGACTCCGTTTGGTATTGATTTTCTGTGAAGTAAAAAAGAAGCAAAAAACAACAGCTGGCACTGGGCACTATGTCAATAGGTTAGTCCCAAAAAATGATATAAAAGTGTTATAAAGTGATAGTAAAACATTCAAGAATGATAATATAACAGCATGGAACAATAAAAAAATTATAGATAAATTGGAGACCTATCAATATCATCCACACACCTAGAGCCCACTGAAATGTCAAATTCTTCAGAGCCTGAAGCTAGACGACGCTGCCATCATGATTCTGCTGAGCTCTGTGAGCCTTTTGTCCGCCCACCTTGCCCAAACTTCTTTCCACGCTCACGCTCATCTTCTTGACCACTTGATTCACCTCATTTCACCCAGAAATGTGCACGCTGTTGATGCCCGAAGCTCTCCGTTGCCGTGCTCAACTATATATAGAAGCCCTTCACTGCCATCCACCTAGGCGTCAACCAAGGCGACTAGGAGTATCACCGGTGTCATCTGCACCCCGTTGACCACCTCACAGCCGCTAGGGAGCATTAGAGCATCGAGTTCGAGAACATCTGAGCCGTGCCTTGGATCTCTGGCAAACTTCTGGTGACCTAGACTCCACGGTGAGCTCCGATCTGTTACCGACCGTCCGATCTTGATCCAATACGTAGAACTAGATCACTTAAATGAACCGGTACGTTCAAATGACGCCCGTTAGCTCTAGATCTAACGATGTGTTTAATTTTATTTCGAATCAGTATCAGCAAATCAAAGAGCACCACATATACAACCTTATCCCAAACATTATCCAGAACAATTTTGTTCAATTTAAATAAATGACAATTTTACAAAAAGGCCCTTGGAACTTCAAAACATCATAACTACTTATTCTGATATACAAATTGAGTGATTCTTGTTGCGGATTAAACCTTAGGTGATGAACTTTCTATACAATTTTGGAAAAAGTAAATTTGAAAATTTCAAATAGAATGGTTTAAAACTTAAAATGGGCATAACTTTAAGAATATAAAACCAAATGGAATGGTTCTTTTTGCAAGGTAAAACGAGTGAGTTGTAGTTTAACTTAGTACACTCTTTGATATTTTTAGGAATTATGTAAAATAGTGTCTTAATAGAACTTAAACATGACTAGTTTCACACATTATTGGAATTAGTTAAGGCTACATTTTTTGGTAAAATAACCAAATTTTATAAATTAAATTATAGACTTGTTTTGGAACTTAATAGAGCATCTAATAAAATTATTTTGGTATAAATTGCATGATAACCTTGAAACATAATTTAGAACTAATACTTGGTCCAAGTTAAATTCAAATAGGCAAACATCTACTCAAATTGGATAATCAAATAGAAGGAACCAAACTCAAAACATACCAACACCTTGTGATGAGTGATTGCTTCCTATTGCATCCATGCAAGTATTTCCTTTGCATGAATCGAGTTCTTATGATTACTATGTGTTATTTTTTTCGACAATGTTAGATTACGAGGAGTGCAACCCCTCTGACTATGAGGAGTGCACTAGTGACAACAACAACCAAGGAAAGTTCCACTTTGACCATGCTACCTAATATTTTCATGTGTATTATAATTGTCATGATGTGTGTGTGAGTTTACGATGCTAAATTTTGTACAACCCAGCAGTTGAGAACTTAGGTCAAAACTAACCCTGACCTTGTAACCATTGAGTAGTTGCTTAGCTGCTATGATGTGGATTGGGAAAGCGACAAATTATTTTTCAAGACTACAACCTCATGGTTGACTACTTAACTACAACTTAATTAAGGAATCGATATGGGTGGATTGGTGTTGATTGGGTCATCGGACTATAGACATTGGTTGGGAATGCCACCCAAGTATCAAAGGGATTGTGCGGGTTCAGAGTTGAGTAGCTTCCATGTGTAACCGTGAGTCAATATGGGCTCTATATTGACCAAGTATGTTGTGGGAACCCTCCCCGACATAACTAGCAGATCTAGGTGTGTAGGTTGAATTGAATCTGCTAGTGGGAGAGGGCTACTACTTCCCAAAAGTCTTGTCTTAATCTACCTAGCTACTTCACAAGCGAAGTTTACTAGCAAGAGGGTGTGACCAAGAATCACGGGTAAAGTACACAAACCTCTGGCGAGTGCAAAAGCTGATCATGATTAGCCGTGTCCCCGGTTACGAGCAACTTTTGAGCAACTCACTATGAATTGCTGATACATCTCCAACATATCTATATTTTTTTTATTGTTTCATCCTATTATATTATCAATCTTGTATGCTTTATATGTCATTTTGTATTGTTTTTATGGAATAACCTATTAACTTTGTGCCCAATGCCAACTCCTGTTGTCTGCATATTTTTAGTTTTCCAGAAAATTCATACTAATCAAAGTCCAAACAATATGAAACTTTTTGACAATTTTTCTAGACCAAAAGAGACCCTAGCAGCTGCGGGAGGAGTCCAGATGATGCACGATGGAGCCACAAGGCAGGGGGCACACCATGCGGGGTAGGGTGCAACCAAGTGCTTTGTGGGCCCCCTCTGCCTCCATTTGACCTAATTCTGATGCTATAAATTCCCATATATCCATAAACCACTAGGAAATGTCCTGAAACAATTTTATCACTGCCACAGGTCTCTGTTCTTCTGTGATCCCATTTGAAGGCCTTTTCCAGTACTCTACCGGAGGTGGAAACCAGTGGGGAGGCAATATTCATCGACCTTGCTGCCTCCATGATGATGTGTGAGTATTTCCCATATGACCCCTACGCTCTCTCTTTTGATCTTCAATACAATGATATCATCTGCGATCAATCCGATGTAAACTTTTACGGTGTGTTTGTTGGGATCTGATGAATTGTGAGTTTATGATCAGATTATTCATAGAAAGTATTTGAATCTTTTTCTGAGATTATTTTATGTGTGGTTTTATAGCCTTTATTTCTCTCCGGCAAATTAGATCGATTTTTCTTCAGTAGGAAAGGTGCTTGGTAGTAGGTTCAATGTTGTGGTGTCCTTACTCCATGACAGGAGGAGTTGCAAGGCACGTATTTGTATTATTGCTACTAAGGATAAAATGATGGGGCTATAACATATTAATTGATCTTGCTTTGTCTACATTATGCCATCTTGCTTAAAGCATTACTTTGTTTGTTATGAACTTAATACTTAGATATCCATGCTGGATAGCGGTCTTGGGGTGGAGTAATAGTAGTAGGCGTTAGTAAGTTTAACGGTCTACTTATCACTAACGTAATGCGTATGTATTAATCATGCCATGAAGAATCGTCATAACTATGCACTATTATATCAATTGCCCAACAATAATTTGTTTACTCACCGTTGCTATGCTCATGAGAGAGATGCCTCTAGTGAACCTATGGCCCCCGAGTCCATCTTCCATATGTAATAAAACCCTAGATTTCCTTGCTTTTTAATTTTAATTTTATTTTATTTAATCTATCTAACACTATCAGATTTAATCCTTGGAATTGGCGAGAACAAGGGGATTGACAACCCTCTTGCCTTTGTTGGGTGCAAGCATTTGCTTTGTGTGTGTGTGAGTGCATGTGTGTGTGTGTGTGCATGTATCACTTACCTTGTTTGTGTGGTGTCTCCTACTGGTTCGATAAACCTTGGTTCTTAACTGACGGAAATACTATCTGCTACTATACTACGTCACCCTTCCTCTTTGGGAAAATCCCAACACTATCACAAGTAGCAATTGTCAGCTTGATCTCATCCCCTCTTCTAATTAAAATAGATGGGTTGAACCAATGGGGAGTATGGACCAACCCATATGCCTGGATTGAGATTAGGAGAATCATCTAGGGGATCGGTTTAGGGAAGCCATGTGAGACGGAGGGCCCACATCCTCGGTTGCATTATGGATGATCATGTAAGACGATTGTCTAGGACTAATGTGTGAGATGGTATGTCCAACTATTAGAGTAGACCATGCTACTTGTGAGCTGCGTTGGGATTTCCTCGAAAAGGAGAGGATGATGCAGCATAGTAGAGATAAGTATTTCCCTAAGTTAAGAACCAAGGTTATCAATCTAGTAGGAAAACCATACAGAACCACGTTAGCAGCACCTGCCACACAAAAGCTACTTGCACCCAACGCAAACGAGAGGGTTGTCATTCTCCTTGGTGGTTATTTGCAAGGATCAAATCTCGTAGTGGTAGATAGATAAAATAAAATACAAAACAAAATAAAGGTAATAAAATTGCAACGAGGCATTTTTGGATTTTATACATGATAAAAGTAGATTCGGGGGGGGGGGGGGCGTAGTTTTCACTATAGGCTTCTCTCTTGAACATAAAGCATGCAGTGGGTAAACAAATTACTGTTGGGCAATTGATAGAAAAGCACATAGTTCTGACAATATTGAAGGCAGATCGTGTATATAGGCATCACGTCCGAGAAAAGTAGAGGGACTCCTGCCTGCATCTACTACTACCACCCATCGACCAGTATCCAACATGCATCTAGGGTATTAAGTTAATAAAAACAAAGTAACGCCTTAAGCAAGATGACATGATGTAGACAAAGTAAATCAAAGCAATATGAATAAACCCCGTCGTTTTATCCTTAATGGCAACAATATAAATACATGTCCTTTCCCTTTTTTTCACTGGGATGAAGCACCACAAGATTGAACCCATTACAAAGCACCTCTCCCTTTGGAAGATAAATCAATCTAGTTGGTCAAACCAAACATATAGATCGGAGAGAAATACAAAGCTATAACAATCATGCATAAATAAGTTCAGAGAGAATCAAATATTTCTCATGAATAATTGGATCATAAAATCACAATTCATCAGATCCTAACAAACACACCACAAAAGAGAATTACATCGGATAGAACTCCAAGAAGATCTGGGAGAACATGGTATTGAAGATCAAAGAGAGACAAGAAGCCATCTAGATACTAACTATGGACCTGTAGGTTTGTGGTAAACTACTCACACATCATCAGAAGGGCGGTAAGGTTGATGTAGAATCCCTCCGTGATCGATTCTCCCTCTGGCAGAGTACCAGGAAAGGCCTCCAATGGGATCGCGGACAAAAAAATATTTGCGGCGGCATAAAAAGTGTTTTGGGTGGCTCTCTAGTATATTAGAAATATTTGAGAATTTATTGAAGTGTAATTAGGTCAAGAGGTGCCACGAGGGGCCCACAAGCCTAGGGCACCCATGGGTGCTCTTGGCGGGATTGTCGCTGCCTTGTGGTTCTTCTGCTCTTCTCCCTAACCTTCTAGGGTCTCTCCGGGTCCAATTTTTTTTCAAAAAGTTTCGTTTGAACTCTGTTTGGTATTGATTTTCTAAAAACCAAAAGCAAGCAAAAAACAGCAACTGGCACTAGGCACTAGGTTAATAGGTTAGTACCAAAATATTATATATAATTGCATATAAAAACATCCAAGATTGATACTACAATAGCACAGAACAATAAAAAATTATAGATTCATTGAAGGCGTATCAAGCATCCCCAAGCTTAAATACTGCTTGTCCTCGAGTAGGTAAATGACAAAAATAAATTTTTTTATGTGGAATGCTACCTAACATGTTCATCACATAATCTCTCTTTTATGGTAACAATATTAAGATCTAAATTGTTCAAAGCAATAGTCTATAATTTGATGTAGAGACATCAATACTCAGGCATACTAAGAAACAATCATGTCTTTCAAAATAAAAAACGCTGAAGAACGTTATCCCTACAAATCCATATAGTCTTGTCATGCTCCATCTTCTTAACACAAAGTATTTATCATGCACAACTCCGATGACAAGCCAAGCAATTGGCTCATACTTTTAATGCGCTTCAGCTTTTTCAACCCCCACGCAATACATGAGCACAAGCCATGGATATAGAACTATGGGTGGAATAGAATGCGGTGGTAGAGATTAATAAGGGGAAGTCAAAAAGGAAGATAGTCTCACATCGATGCGGCTAATCAACGGGATATGGAGATGCCCATCAATTGATGCCAATGCAAGGAGTAGGGATTGCCATGCAACAGATGCACTAAGAGCTACAAGTATATGAAAGCTCAACATGAAAACTAAGTGGGTGTGCATCCAATTTGCTTGCTCATGAAAACCTCGGGCATTTGAGGAAGCACATCATCAGAATATTCAAGCCAAGTTCTATAATGAAAAATTCCCACTAGTATATGAAAGTGACTACATATGAGACTCTATATACAAACATGGTGCTACTTTGAAGCATAAGTATGAAAAAGGATAGTAACATTGCCCCTACCCTCTTTCTCTCAATTTGGGGCTCTTTTTAGCCCCTATTTTTATATTTTTATTTATTTCCTCACTGGGACAATGCTCTAATAATGATGATCATCATACTTCAATTTACTTACAACTCGATATTACAACTTGCTAAAACTGAAAAACATATGACTCTGTATGAATGCCTCAGGCAGTGTATGAGAATGTGCCATGATCTAGCATAACATGTATAAAAAGTGATGAACGGTGGCTGAGCCACAAATACTATGTCAGCTATATGATCATGCAAAGCAACATGACAATGATGATTGATACGTCTCCAATGTATCTATAATTTTTTATTGTTCCATGCTGTTATATTATCATTCTTCGATGTTTTACAATCATTTTATAGTCATTTTATATCATTTTTTGCTACTAACCTATTGGCATAGTGCCCAGTGTGCTATTTTTTACATCGGAGGAAATCAATATGAAACGAAGTCACACGCAACAAAACTCCAACAGGATTTTTTGGGCCAGAAGAAAGCCAATGAGCCAAGGAAGCACCTGGGGGGCTGCTCGAGGGGATCATCACCCACCAGGGCACGCAGGGAGGCCCATGCGCGCCTAGGTGGGTGTTGCCCACCTTGGGTGCTCTCTGAACCGCCTCTTCGCTCTATAAATACCACAATATTCCAGAAACCATAGGGGAGTCGATGAAATATTGATCCAGCCGCCGCAGAGTCCAGAACCACCAAATCCAATCTATACACCGTCATGGAGGGGTTCACCACTTTGATTGGTGCCTCTCCTATGATGCGTGAGTAGTTCTTTGTAGACCTACGGGTCCGTAGTTAGTAGCTAGATGACTTCCTCTCTCTCTTTCTTTATTATCAATACAGTATCCTCTTGGAGATCCATATGATGTAAGTCTTTTTGCGGTGTGTTTGTTGGGATCAGATGAACTTTGAGTTTATGATCAGATCTATGTTTTTATCCATGAAAGTTATTTGAATATTCTTTGATCTCTTATATGCATGATTGCTTATAACCTCATATTTCTTGTCTGATATTTGGGTTTTGTTTGTCCAACTTGATCTATTTATCTTGCAATAGGAAGAGGTGCTTTGTAGTGGGTTCGATCTTACAGTGCTCGATCCCAGTGAAAGAAGGGGAACCAACGTGTATGTATCGGTTCTACTAGCGATAACAAGATGAGATCTATATCTCCGCAATAGATAAATGGATCTTGTCTACATCATGTCATCGTTCTTATTGCATTACTCTGTTTTATCAGGAACTTAATACACTAGATGCATGCTGGATAGCGGTCGATGTGTGGAGTTAGATGCAGGAAGGAGTCGGTCTACTAAACTTGGACGTGATGCCTATATAATGATCATTGCCTAGATATCATCATGATTATTTGAAGTTCTATCAATTGACCAACAGTAATTGTTTTCCCACCATTTGCTATTTTTCTAGAGAGAAGCAACTAGTGAAACCTACGACCCCCAGGTCTCTTTTCATCATATTTGCCTTTGCGATCTATTTTCTCTTGAATTTATTTGCAGATCTATTAAACTAAAAAATACAAAAATACCTTCCTGCACTTTATTTATTTTGCGATCTATTTATCCTATATATTACAACTTTTTCCCATCTCCATGCCAATTTCTGGCGCCGTTACCCGAAAGGGATTGCCAACCCCTTTAACACGTCGGGTTGCGAGTATTTGTTATTTGTGTGCAGGGGCTGTTTATGTTGTGTTGCTTGGTTCTCCTAATGGTTCGATAACATCGGTCTCATCACTGAGGGAAATACCTACCATCGCTGTGCTGCATCATCCCTTCCTCTTTGGGGAAATACCGACGTAGTTCAAGCAAGCATCAAAAGGAATTTCTAGCGCCGTTGCCGGGGAGGATGTTCAAAAGGTTCTTAATCACAAATATCATCTCCTCGCAATTTACATTATTTGCCATTTGCCTCTTGTTTTCCTCTCCCCCACTTCACAAAAAATTGCCGTTTTATTTGCCCTCTTTTTTGTTTGCCCTTTTCTCGTTAGATCTCATGTTTACTTGTGTTGCCATGTGCCTTCTTTTTGCTTGCATCTTCACTTGTTAAAAATTTATTGTTATGGATCCTCATCCACTTGATAATCTTTTCAAATGAGCTGATTATGTTGAACCAATTGCTAGTGAGTTGAGTGCACTTGATTATCTCTATGAAGTTTTTCTTGAAATTTGTGAATCAAAAAATTGTGATGAAGTGCTTTATGAAGTGATTCACGATAGATCTTGGAATGAAAAGCATGATTGCAATATGTTACTATAAATTCTATTAATGTCAATCATAGTTTTAAATAGTCGGCTATAGCTCCGCTATAGGCTTTTCAGTAGGGTGCCTCTAAATGGTCGTCTTCACAAATAGCTCGTTATAGCCCGCTTTAGCCCACTATAGCTCCGCTATAGCTGATTTTGAGGCACACAACTATTTTCCATAGCCCGCTATTTAAAATGTTAATGTCAATTATGTTAATGATATGCAAAACCCCAAGCTTGGGGATGCTAGTTTTGCTATGTCCACTACTTCTTGCAATGATCTTGATTGGGGTTATTCTTCGTATGATCTTGAAAATTTATTTAAGCCCCATGATGAATATGAGATTGATAATAGTGTTTGCAATAATATTGAAAGTGGGTTTGGAAGAGTGTCAAATTTAGACCCCACATATTTGGAGAATATTCAATCTTATGAAATTTTTGATAAAAATGGGTTTGGAGAGGTCATGACTTTAGTTAATGTTAATCCCACTATTTTGAAAGAGTGTCAACTTCGCATGCATGTGGATCGTGTTGAGAATATTTTATGTGATAGCTATTTTGTTGAATTTGCTTATTATCCTACATGTAATTACTATGAGAGACGAAAATATGGTTGTAGAAATTTTCATGTTACTAAATTACCTCTCTTCATGTTGAGATTGCTATTGTCTCTTTCTTCTTCCTTGCATACGCTAGATGTTTCTTGTCTTGATTATTTGGTTGCCTACAAAATGCCTATGCATAGGAAATATTTTAGACATAAATGTGTTTGTCACATGTTTTATGATGCTCTCTTTGTGCTTCAATTCTTGTCTTTCATGTGAGCATCATTGAAATCTCATGCCTATCTTAATGGCTATAAAAGAAGAGCTTGTTGGGAGGCAACCCAACGAATAAAATAATTTTTTTATTTTTGCTTTATGTTGTTGTGTGTTAGCACAATTATGCTACTGTTATGATTGTGTTTTTTTGTGTTTTAATTAGTGTTTGTGCCAAGCAAGACCTTTGGGAAGACTTGGGTGAAAGTTTATTTGATCTTGCTGAAAAACAGAAACTTTTGTGCTCATGAGATTATTTGTCATTTTTATTAGAAAAGTGATTTTGAGTTGATTCTTTTCGAAGAAGATTAATATACAAATTCCTCACGTCCACCAATTTATTTCAGAACTTTTGGAGTAACAGAAGTATTCGAAATATTCATATTGCTACAGACTGTTCTGTTTTTGATGGATTCTATTTTCTTTGCATTGTGTGTTTGTTTTGATGATTCTATGGTTTTATTTGATCAGTTTTGCCATAGAAAAGTTGAAATACAGTATATATAATGAAAAAACAAAATAAGAATAGGTTTTCTACAGTACTTATAGTAGTGGTTTGGTTTCTTATACTAATGGATCTCACAAAGGTTTTGTTTGAGTTTTGTGTGATTGAAGTTTTCAAGTTTTGGGTTATCTTACGATGGATGAAGCAACAAGGATAAGCAAAAGGCTAAGCTTGGGGATGCCCGAGGGAACCCAAGATAATATTCAAAGAAGTAGCAAGCAACTAAGCTTGGGGATTCCCCCGAGTGGCATCCCCGCTTTCTTGTAACAACCATCGGTATTTTACTTGAAACTATATTTTTATTCATCACATAATATGAGTTTTGCTCGGAGCATCTTGTATGATCTGAGTCTTTGCTTGTTTTGCTTTATGTTTTAAGTGTTGAATCCTTGCTGGACACACCTTTTTGGAGAGAGCCAAAAATTATGCAATGCTTGCTCCAATGCTTCACTTAGATTTTTAGAGCCATGGATTTGCTCTAGTACTTCACTTATATCTTTTGAGCACGATTGTGCTTCATTAATTTTGAAGAAATGATCTCATGCTTTACTTAGATTTGATTGGGAGTTAGTAAATTTTTAAGAAATTCTCTCTTGCTTCACTTAGATTATTTTGAGAGAAAGAAAAAATTATGCTCATGTTCTTCACTTATATTTGTTTGAGCTTATCAAAAGCAACATATGAAAATAGTCCCAAAGTGATAGATATCCAAGGAGGATATAATAAAAACTTTCATGAAGATCATTGGACAAAATAAAATTGATTCTTATTAATGGTTTTGAGATATGACGATATGATATGTGAGTCATGTTGATGAGTAATTGTGCTTTAGTAAGAATATTGATGTTAAGGTTTGTGATTCCCTATGCAAGCACGAAAGTCAATAGTTATGCAATGAAATTTATAATATGGTGCATTATTCGGTGTTACTTATCCGACTTGGGCACGAAAGTCAATATTTTTGCTTTTTGGTTGGTCGCTTCTCAATCTTTTTGCTAGCCTTCATTTTGCACTAAATATGATCACTACTTGTGCATCCAAAACCCTTTAAACCAATTTTTCCATATGAGAACACTATACCTACCTATATGCGGTATTTCCATGCCGTTCTAAGCAAATTTGCATGTGCCATCTCTAATGTTCAAAATAAATTTCTCTTTTGTGTGCTCTACTACTCGCAAGGCGGTAAAGGGTAGCCAATATTTTCCATGCTAGATGTGTCATTCTCACGATGAGTGTTTATTCACTTGTTATTGCACGAGAGTACGTCAAAGGTACTAGGGATGCACAGTCTCGAAATGAATAATGAATGTACTTTATGTTGTCAAATAATAAATTCCTTGGAAAGTGTTGGTATGGAGGGCACCCGTGGATACGGTTAGCCATGGAAAGTGAAAGTTATGGTGGAAAAAGGAATAAACTTTATTTTCTGTTTGGGAACTGCCTATGATGTATCTAGCATGGAAAGTGTTGGGATGCTCCAAGTCATTTTTGTTGGTGGGATGCCTCTCAAAAATAATTTTATCTCCAATTTAAGCTTTGAGCTCTAGCACCTCTAAAAATCACTACTTCCCTCCGTGAAGGGCCTTTCTTTTATTTATGCAATTTTTATTTTGAATTTGATTCTCCACCTTCTATTATAAAGCACCAACTAAGGGGCACTATGATTGTATTTGAGCATTGGGTGTAGCTAATATTCGAGTGTGTTTCATGAATGGATCAATGATTGAGCATGATGGGCTAGGGATAACTTGCTTTAGTGTTGATATTTTGGAAGACGTGGTTGCTTGTTTGTATGCTTGAGTATTAAAGTCTTCATGTCAAAACTAGACTATTTCTTTGAATTGTATAAAAGTCCATATGTCCATGCTATAAAGAAAAGAAATGTGATGAACATGTTGTGCAACATTCCACATCAAAAATTCTGTTTTTATCATTTACCTACTCGAGGACGAGCACGAATTAAGCTTGGGGATGCCGATACGTCTCCAACATATCTATAATTTTTGATTGTTCCATGTTGTTATATTATCATTCTTAGATGTTTTACAATCATTTTATAGTCATTTTATATCATTTTTTGGTACTAACCTATTGACATAGTGCCTAGTGCTAGTTGCTATTTTCTTCATGTTTTTTACATTGTAGGAAATCAATATCAAATGGAGTCCAAACGCAACGAAACTCCTGGAGGATTTTTTTGGGCCAGAAGAAAGCCAATGGGCCAAGGAAGCACCTGGGGGCTGCTCGAGGGGAGCAGCACCCACCAGGGCGCGCCAAGAGGACCAGGCGCGCCTAGGTGGGTCCTGCCCACCTTGGGTGGCCCTTGAACTGCCTCTTCGCTCTGTAAATACCACAATATTTCAGAAACCCTAGGGGAGTCGACGAAATATTGATCCAGCCGCCGCAGAGTCCAGAACCACCAGATCCAATCTAGACACCATCATGTAGGGGTTCACCACTTCCATTGGTGCCTCTCCTATGATGCGAGAGTAGTTCTTTATAGACCTACGGGTCCGTAGTTAGTATCTAGATGGCTTCCTCTCCCTCTCTTGATTATCAATACAATGGTCTCTTTGAGATCCATATGATGTAAGTGTTTTTGCGATGTGTTTGTCGGGATCCGATGAACTTTGAGTTTATGATCAGATCTATGTTTTTATCCATGAAAGTTATTTGAGTCTTCTTTGATCTCTTATATGCATGATTGCTTATATCCTCGTATTTCTTCTCTGATATTTGGGTTTTGTTTGGCCAACTTGATCTATTTATCTTGCAATGGGAAGATGTGCTTTGTAGTGGGTTCAATCCTACGATGCTCGATCCCAGTGACAGAAGGGGAACCGACACGTATGTATCGTTGCTACTAAGGATAACAAGATGAGATCTATATCTCTGCAATAGATAAATAGATCTCGTCTACATCATGTCATCATTCTTATTGCATTACTCCATTTTCTCATGAACTTAATACACTAGATGCATGCTGGATAGCGGTCGATATGTGGAGTAATAGTAGTAGATGCAGGCAGGAGTCGATCTACTAATCTTGGACATGATGCCTATATAATGATCATTTCCTGGATATCGTCATGATTATTTGAAGTTCTATCAATTGCCCGACAGTAATTGTTTTCCCACCATTTGCTATTTCTCTCGAGAGAAGCCACTTGTGAAACCAACGGCCCCTGGGTCTCTTTTCATCATATTTGCCTTTGTGATCTATTTTCTATTGCATTTATTTTCAGATCTATTAAACTAAAAATACAAAACTACCTTGCTACACTTTATTTATTTATTGATCTATTTATCCTATCTATTACAACTTTCTCCCGTCTTTGTGCCAATTTCTGGCACTGTTACCCGAAAGGGATTGACAACCCCTTTAGCACGTTGGGTTGCGAATATTTGTTATTTGTGTGCAGGGTCTGTTTATGTTGTGTTGCTCGGTTCTCCTACTGGTTCGATAACCTTGGTCTCATCACTGAGGGAAATACCTACCGTCATTGTGCTTCATCATCCCTTCCTCTTTGGGGAATTACCGACATAGTTCAAGCAGGCATCAATGATGTGTGTCATAAAAAATAACAGTGGAATGGCTATGGAAATTCCATAATAGGTAGGTATGGTGGCTGTTTGGAGGAAGATATAAGGTGGCTTATGTGTGATTAAGTGTATCATATCACGGGGTTTGGATGCGCCGGCGAAGTTTCCACCAACTCTCGAGGTGAGAAAGGGCAATGGATGGTACCGAAGAGGCTAGCAAATTGCGAAAAGGTGAGAGTGCATATTACCGATGGACCCACATTAGTTATAAAGAACTCACATGCTTATTGCAAAATTTTATTAGCCCTCGAAGAAAAGTACTACTATGCATGCCCCTAGGGGGATAGATTTGTAGGAAAAGACCATCGCTTGTCCCTGACCGCCACTCATAAGGAAGACAATCAATAATAAAGCATACTCCAACTTAGCATAACTAGAGACCATACGTGCAAGCTTAAGGAATCACAAACCTTAACACCAATATTCTTACTAAACCACAATTATTCACTAGAAGCTCCACATATTACCATATTAATATCGCCAAACTATTGCAAGGAATCAAACTTATCATATTCAATGATCTACATGAAAGTTTTTATTATATCCCTCTTGAATACCTATCATATTAGGACCAAATTCATAACCTGTGCACATTGTCATTACTATTTATTAGACCCTCAAAAACATATAAGTAAATCATGAGGATGCAACTATTTCTTTAAAATATTACCACTGCCGTGCTCTATATGATACAAGTGAAACACTAGAGCAACTGCCTAGCTCAAAAGATATAAGTGAAGCACAAAGAGTATTCTAAAAAATCATGAACAAATGCGCGTCCCTCTCAAAAGGTGTTTCCAGCAAAAGATAATTGTGGAAAACTAAAAAGCAAACAAAGAAAAGACCACTATAATACATGACGCTCCAAGCAAAACTCGTATCATGTGTGATGAATAAAAATATAGCTCCAAGTAATTTACCGATGGATTGTAGACGAAAGAGGGGATGCCATCCGGGGAATCCCCAAGCTTAGATGGTTGGCTCTCCTTGAATATTACCTTGGAGTGCCTTGGGAATCCCCAAGATTAGGTTCTTGCCGCTCCTTATTCCTTCATCCATCGCGATCTCACTTAAAATTTGAAAACTTTAGCACAAAAAACTCAACAGAAACCTCATGAGATCTATTAGTATAACAAGCTAATCATAAACTTTTGGTACCGGTATGAACCCATTCATATTTTTTATTGCATAATACCTACTATATTCCAACTTCTCCATGACTTATACCCCCAGTACAATCCATAGATTCATCAAAACAAGCAAATTATGCAACGGAAATAGAATCTATTTAAAACAGAATAGTATTTAGTAATCTAAATAATGATCATACTTCTGGAACTCTAAAAATTCTGAAAACTTAGGAGAACGTGGGGAATTTGTATATCAATCATTTGTAAAATATTCAAATGAAAATTATGCTCCAATGATTTTTAAGAATTTCTGGACTGAGCATAAAACTTTATGTATTTTCACAGAATCAAATCAACTATCAAGCAAATCATCCCAAAGGCTTTACTTGGCACAAAAACTAAATAAAACATAAAACACAATCATAATAGTAGCATAATTATGTGAACACTCAAAAAACATAAAATAAAAAAAAAGAAGATAACCATTGGGTTGCGTCCCAACAAGCGCTATTATTTTACGCCCTAGATAGGCGCAAGGCATTGTTTCAAGTATTGTGATCTTTAGTTTTCACCACCCTAGTTGGAATTTTCTCAAAGTCGGGAGGTTGTTGTGCTTTCCATTACTCTAAAAAAATAAAGCAATTCTATTATCTAAAGTATCTAGCCGCTTATTGCAAATGGTAAGACGGTTATTCATATGACTGAGGATTCCACTAACATTTTTAATAGGCTCATTAGAATTTTGTAACTCAACCAAGTTTTTTTTGCATATCACCTAATTTCTCCAAAATTTGGATTCCTTCTAGAGTATAATTGAACACCTCTTTCGGGGATGTAGTTCCCACTATTCCCTCTATTATTTTATAAGCAATATTAGCATCAATTTCAACAAAATTCCCCTTAGTGGCAAAATCCAGAAGTTGTCTATTAGGCACATTTAGCCATACGTAAATGTTTTGAACCAAAATCTTGATATCCCCTTCTATAGTGCAAACATGATAAGATTCCATTATCATATACCAAGCATCTTTTAAAATTTCTCCTTGTTTTTGTTTGAATGAAAGAACTTCAAATTCTAGGGACAAAGGAGGGATAGTAACACTAGACATAGTGACCAAGCAAGCAAACTAGCAAGAAAAAAGGCAAAAAAATTGTGTTTTTGTAAAATTGTTTTAGAAGTGGGGGAGATGAAAACAAGAGGCAAAGGCAAATAAAAAGGAGACTGGAAGTAAGCACAAGTAGATGATAGTTTATGCGAAGGTACTTGATAGGTTTTGGTGATGTCTCACTACTAGGGAAATGCTTATAGGCAAGACCTCAGTAGTAGCGTTGGAAAAAAGAAAACACTGCTGCTAATTAGCAGTAGCGCTGATCCTGTTAAGCTCTACTACTAACACCTTAGCAGTAGCACTGCTTATCAAAAACGCGCTACTACTATGTGGGACCAGACGATGCCACCGACGGTAGCTGTAGTAGCAGTGTTGCCCAAAATCCAGCGCTATTGCTAAGTGTTTAGCGGTAGAGCTTTGTTTTGCAGCACCGCTGCTGCTAGCAGGCCCCACCTAGTAGTAGCGCTCGTATGTGACAAGCGCTACTACTAATAGCATAGCAGCAATGCTTTCTGGTATGCAACGCTACTGCTAGTTGTGGCTGGTGCCACCTTTTCACCCCCCCTCCCCCTCCTCTCCCCCACTTTTCCCTATCTCCCCTCCTTTCCCCTCTCTACTCTCCACCATTGTTGCTCTTCTTCTCTCTTCCTCCTACCTCTCTTATCTCCTCATTAATGTCCCCCTCCACCATAACTCTCCTTCATAAATGGCCTCTCTCACATCTCTCTTTGTCCTACCTCTCTTCTTTTCCCCATTAATTCCCCCCCCACCATAACTCCATCTCCATTAGTTAGATAGCTAGATCCACCTCTCCTCCCCAACAACTAGATCTAGCTAGCTATTTAGCCATCCACGCGTGGTCTTTCGATCGGTCTCTCTCATCATCTCTCTCAATTAGTCTCTCTCGGGAGATATATAGGTGAGTAAAAAAAGTTGTTCATTTAAAGAATGGGAATATGTGTGTGAATGAGAATATGTGTGTTTGGGATATTATATATATATATATATATATATATATATATATATATATTGCTTATGTTTTGCCGAAATGTTGATTTATTTCTGTATCGGTGAATTTCGAGCAAACTCAATATGTCCTATTTTTAGGCAAGGTCATGCCCGAATTTTATATGACTTTAAAGCATGCATGCATTATTTATTTTATAACCCTTTTGCTTGTTATACCGTGCAGTCGGTCATGAAGGTGAGTGGATGAAAGGTGGAGCGGTACATGCAATCCGCGGTGATGGACATGTATGCAAATAATCGGACTAGGATTAGATGTCCGTGTGCAAGATGCAAGGAAGGAGTCCTTTTGGACCCTTTTGATCGTGGCACTTTGAAGGCGCACCTGCTGATGAATGGTTTCATGGATGGATATACTCAGTGGATAAGTGAAGAAGAAGATGATGATGATGATGTCCAAATGGCAGGGAATAATGACATGGGGCTAGACAAAGAGATGACCGATCGACACAAAGACGATGGTGCCGGACATGGCGGCGGGGAAGATTCCGGAAATGACGGTGGCGGAGAAGATTCTGGACATGGCAAAGAAGAGTCCGGACATGGCGGAGAAGAGGCGGTGGTCACGCCGCAGTCTTCGACGCTACTAAGTGCAGTTGTGAAAGACCCTCATGTTCACGAGAGAGCTGCTTCTAGAGAGGAGGCCAAGCTGGCTCGACTTGAAGTAGACTCGAGGACTCCATTGTATGACAGGTGCAATCCCGAGGTGACCCGCTTGAGTTTTACACTCGAACTTCTAAAGACGAAGGCGAAAAACAAATGGACAGACAAAAGCCTCGATGAGCATTTGAAGTATCTACATAATAAAGTTCTTCCCGCGGGGAACCTGTGTCCTACTAGTGTCGAGGAGGCCAAGAAAATCGTTTGTCCTTTTGATTTGTTGAACATTAGGTACCACACATGCATCAACGATTGCATCATTTATCAGGGGGAGCATGCGAAAAAACCAACTGTCCAGTGTGCAATGCTTCTCGATACAAGAAGGCAGGAAAGAAAGCTCCTCAGAAAGTTGTATGGTACTTTCCGATCACTCCCCGTTTGTAGCGGTATTTCATAGATCTTAAGGAAGCAAAGCTCATGCGCTGGCACGTGGAGAGGAAGAAGCCCGACGATGGAGATGATCCGAGGCAAAGATATCTCATAGATGGTAGCCAGTGTAGAGCATTCAACACCGTATATGGATTTGCTGCAGAAGATCTAAGAAACACTGTGCTTGGTGCGAGTCCCGATGGCATGAATCCGTTTGGAAACCATAACACCAACCACAACACATGGCCCGTGTTGGTATGGATGTACAACCTCCCCCCATGGAAGTGCATGAAGACAAAGTACATACACATGTGCATGCTGACTCAAGGGCCGAAACAACCAGGAAATAGTATTAACCTGTATATGGGGCTTCTACAAGAGGAGCTAGACATGTTATGGAAATCACTGGCATGGACATGGGACGCCAGCAAAGGAGAGTAATTACATATGAGAGTCGCGCTGATGATGATAGTGCACGACTATCTCGGTTACGGGTACACCTCCGGCCAGGTGTGCCACGGATACTGCGGATGCATGAGGTGCATGGATGATACAACATCTCAGCAGCTTACATCAACGAAAGATGGAGGGTCTGGGAAAATCGTGTACATAGGGCATCGTAGATGGCTTGAGAAGGATGACCCGTGGAGAAAGCGCGGAGATCTATTCAATGGGTTGGCTGAGCTTCGAGGACCTCCACGTAAGAGGAGTGGCGCTGAAATCGACGAGCTGTTGAGAAACTGGGAACAATGCCCCGCGTCGGGAAAGATCAAAAAGGCGCCAGAGCCGCTGCTAAAGGTATGGAAAATTAGGTCTATTTTTTGGGACTTGGAGTACTGGCCCAATCACGACAAGCCTCATTGCCTTGGTCAAATGCATATCACAAAGAATGTCCTCGAGAGCTTGCTTGGCACACTGATGAACATGCCGGACAAGACCAAGGATGGGCCGAAGGCAAGGAAAGACTTGGAAGATTTGAAGATCAGGAAAGACCTCCACCGTAAAAAGTTGATGGAGGAGACGGAGATGGAGACAGAGGAGGGGAAAGGGGCAGAAAAGTCAACAAGAAGGAGGAGAATTATTGCCCCCCTTCTTGCTTCACCTTAAGTGCGAAGGAGATCGATCAATTCATCAAGTGCCTTATGGGAATCAAAGTTATTTTCGGTTACTGTGGGAAGATAAGCAAATTTCTAGACCCTAAGAAGAAAAGGTTCAGCGGGATGAAGTCTCATGACTATCACATGATGATGATGCAGATACTCCTGGTTTCCATTAGAGGGATAATGGACAAGCACGTCCGTGACACGCTTACTGGTCTCTGCAACTTTTTCGACATTATCTCTTGAAAGTTCATAAGTGTGAAGCATCTCCAAAGGCTATAGGAGGAGATCGTTGTCATACTATGTGAGCTTGAGATGTACTTCCCGCCCGCGTTCTTTGACGTCATGGTGCATCTGTGTGTCCACATCATGGATGGCATCATTGACCTCGGGCCAACATTCCTTCATAGCATGATTGAGGGAGTCCTGGATTAAGGGGTGTCCGAATAGCCGAACTATCACCTTCGGCCGGACTCTTGGACTATGAAGATACAAGATTGAAGACTTCGTCCTGTGTTCGGATGGGACTTTCCTTGGCGTGGAAGGCAAGCTTGGTGATACGGATATGTAGATCTCCTACCATTGTAACTGACTCTGTGTAACCCTAACCCTCTTAGGTGCCTATATAAACCGGAGGGTTTTAGTCCGTAAGACGAACAACAATCATACCATATGCTAGCTTCTAGGGTTTAGCATCTCTAATATCATGGTAGATCTACTCTTGTACTACCCATATCATCAATATTAATCAAGCAGGAGTAGGGTTTTACCTCCATCGAGAGGGCCCGAACCTAGGTAAAAACATCGTGTCCCTTGTCTCCTGTTACCATCCGCCTAGAAGCACAGTTCGGGACCCCCTACCCGAGATCCGCCGGTTTTGACACCGACATTGGTGCTTTCATTGAGAGTTCCTCTGTGTCATCATCTTTAGGCCCGATGGCTCCTCCAATCATCAACAATGATGCCGTCCAGGGTGAGACTTTTCTCCCCGGACAGATCTTTGTATTCGGCGGTTTTGTACTGTGGGCCAATTCGCTTGGCCATCTGGAGCAGATTGAAAGCTACGCCCCTGGCCATCAGGTCAGATTTGGTAGTTTGAACTATACGGCTGACGTCCGCTGAGACTTGATCTTCGACGGGTTCAAGCCATAGCTAAGCATGCCGCACTGTCACGATGGGCACGATCTAGCTCTGCCGCCGGACAGTGCCCTGGAGGCCGCACAAGTGTCCGCTCCAACCCTTAGCTCGGAGCCGACTGCGCCGATCGAGGACAGGTGGCTGGACACCGCCTCGGGGGCTGCTATCTCTACAACGATTGCGCTGAACACCAACCCTGTCCTCTGCAAAGCTCGTGACTCTAAGGTGCCGGAGTCCTCTCCGGACTCCGGACCTTCCGCGCCCCTGCCGATCGAATCCGATTGGGCGCCGATCATGGAGTTCACCACCGCAGATATCTTTCAGCACTCGCCCCTTGGCGACATCCTGAATTTACTAAAGTCTCCCTCTCTGTCGGGAGAACCCTGGCCGGATTATGGTCAACAAGGTTGGCATGCGGACGACGAAGAAATTCAAAGCCCACCCACCACCCACTTCGTAGCCACTATCGAAAGTTTAAACGACGTGCTCGATTTCGACTCCGAAGACATCGACGGTATGGACGAAGATGTAGGAGATAAGCATGAACCAGCACCCATAAGGCACGGGACAGCCACCTCATCTCACGATGCATACATGGTGGACACACCTAAAGGAAGCGACGACGAGGAACAACGGGACGCCACGAGGGATCATTCCCCCAAAAAGTAGTCAAAACGGCGACGTAAGCGCCGCTCAAAATCCCGCCTCGACAAAGACAGCAGCCATATAGACCCAGCCATAGAGCAGGGCGAACCGGTGGACCACGAACATGCCATCGCGCAACCGTCTGAACAGGACAACCTGGATAAACAATCCGTCCCCGGCGAAGATAACAGTCCGGACGATCTAACGCCGGACAAGTTGCTGGAGCAGAAGAACCTCCACAAAAGGCTCGTCACCACTGCACGTAGCCTGAAAAAGCAGAAGCGGAAGCTCAAAACAGCGGAAGATGCACTCAGAATCAGATGGAGCAGAGTACTCAACACTACAGACAAATACGGCGATAGTCGCCCAACGAAGAGCTACCTGAAGCGAAAACTGCTGCCCGAATTTGATGAGGAGGCCGTAGAGCCCTCGCAATCAAAAAACAAGGAGACCACCCGGTCGGATAGACGACCCCATGGCAAACATAGAGCGACAAACAGCGCCGCACACAAGCCGGCACGCGATCCGCACACGGATTCGCGTCAAAGAGATGGCCCAGTTAGATCTATCTATGGGCCAAGAAAGAAAGCTCTAGTAAGCAATGCAACACATCAAGTATCTGAATGCTATTGTACACCTAAATATAGAGGTGCCGCACACCCCCTATGTTCCACTGATGAGGTTCTGGATTATGAATTCCTAGCAGGACTCAAGCCCGTAAACATAGAGGCATACGACGGAACAACAGACCCCGGAGTCTAGATTGAGGATTACATCCTCCACATACACATGGCTAGAGGAGATGACCTCCACGCCATAAAATACTTACCCCTCAAGCTCAAAGGGCCAGCTCGGCATTGGCTCAAAAGCCTCCCCGAAAACACCATTAGAAATCGGGAAGAGCTCGAGGATGCTTTTCGGGCAAATTTTCAAGGGACCTATGTCGGACCTCCGGATGCAGACGATTTAAGTCACATAACTCAACAACCCGGAGAGTCAGCCTGAAAATTCTGGAATAGATTCCTTACTAAAAAGAACCAAATAGTCGAATGTCCGGACGCCGAAGCCAGCTTTCAAACACAACGTCCGAGACGAATGGCTCGCCAGACACCTCGGCCAAGAAAAGCCAAGAACAATGGCCGCATTAACAAGCCTCAAGACCCGCTTTTGCGCGGGAGAGGATAGCTGGCTGGCAAGATGCAGTACTAGTGACCCTAGTACATCCGAAGTCAGGGATGGAAACGGGAAACCGCGACGCAGCAAGGACCAACGCCGGACCAAGGGAAACAACCCGAAGAGCACGGCAGTCAATGCCGGATTCAAAAGCTCTAGGCAGAATCATAAAATACTGCCCCTTAAGGATAACAAGGACGAGCTATCTAACTTAAACAAAATCATGGACAAGATATGCCAAATCCACAGTACTCCCGGGAAGCCTGCAAACCATACCCGCAGAGATTGTTGGGTCTTCGAGCAGTCCGGCAAACTCAACGCCGAACACAAGGGGCTTGACACACCAAGCGAGGATGATGACGAACCCCACAAGCAGAGCACCGGAATACAAAAGAATTTCCTGCAAGAAGTCAAAACAGTAAACTCACTTCACGTGACAAAAGGGAAAAATTGAGCGGTGCCCATAGAGGTACGCGCCATATGGCCTATCCCAGAGGAGTCCCGCAACTGGTTGTTAAAACCAATCACCTTCGACCACCAGGATTACTCTCGAAGTATCCGGAATGCAGGATGGACTGCCTTGATATTAGATCAAATAATTGACGGACTCCAATTTATACAAGTCCTCATGGACGGTGACAGTGATCTAAACCTGCTATACCAGGACACAATCCTCAAAATGGGGATAGACCCAACCAAAATTCGCCATAGCAACACTTCCTTTCAAGGGGTAATGCCAGGCCCATATGCCCATTGTACGGGCTCTCTACTGCTAGAAGTTGTGTTCGGCTCACCCGACAACTTCCACCGTGAAAAGTTAACCTTCCACCTCGCCCCATTTACAAGTAGCTACCAAGCACTACTGGGACGCGAAGCTTTCGCCCGCTTTAACGCAATACCGCATTATGCATCCCTTGCACTTAAAATGCCCGGTCCACGAGGCATCATATCCTTAAAGGGAAATATCGAGTGTTCCTCAAGCGCGTAAGATTGTGTGACTGCTTTGACAGCCACACACTAAACCAGCTTCACTAATCAAAGCACCTAAATAGGCCGTTCAGACCCCGGACATGGTTAGACGAGTCCGGCGTAAACATACAAGGGCTTGCTAGCCACATACCCCCGAACAAGGGGCTCCGCGCATGTACAACAAGAGACAATAAAGCTCAATTTTATTCATTCTTTGAATTGTACTTTGTTCATTTAATATAACGTACATTTTCGCATGATCTTTTTCAACTAAGTTCCTCTCTTTTACAGATGAACACCATGCTACACCCTTCCAGGATACGGCACAACGGAGACACAGGCGCAGACGTGCAGTAGGGACCCTTGACAAGGATTCTTTTCAAATTAAGACCCTGTGTAAACCTTTTTTACTGTCTCTTGTTGATACACATCCCCTGGTTTCTTGCTATAACCAAGGAGGAGGCTGACGTTTTGGCATGGGCCACGTCAGACTTTTGCACGTACCTGGACACCAGGGGCTTATTACCAAGGGCGTTGTTCGGCCCGTTTTCATAAAGACTGAATACCTTAGGGAGTGTTCGGCGTCTTGAGTTAGGCCTTATATGCATCAGCTCCGAATCATGTCTTTGTTCAAATGTTCGGTTTGCCCGGCTCCTGCGTTTTGCTGCCTTACGTTCCGCTCTATCGGCTAAGGCGGCACCAGGAGAACTACTGCGATTGTGCCCCGGTTCGGCCACGCGAGCACCTCAGTAGAGAAAGCCGAAAACTGACTGTCATGGTATAGCGTGAGACTGGTCAACCACTCGATGACCCGCCGGAATCTATAGGATTCCTCCGCATTGACGAAGGACCGTTTCCCGGTCAGGCACATACGCGCCCCAAATTCGGGTGAGCGCGGTGCCCCTAGGGGATATATCGTAGCCCCACTGTCAAACTCCTCTGGCTAAGTGAAAGTGATAAAGCATTATAGTCCGTTTGCCTAGTTTGCTGCACTACCACCTCCTTTATATGACCAAGATGTTGGATCAAGTGTGAAAATGCGCCTTATTGCAAACACCCCCGCATTATATGCGTGGGGGCTGAAGCCGAAGACTGCCATCTTTCAGGTTATATATACATATACATTAGCGGCCGCACAGGAGGTATTTTAATTCTTGAAAGGCACAAGTATAAAAAGCTCTTATATTCCATCGATACATTGTTTCACAATAATACATGTTATTCGAACATAATATCCTTCGAGCACTGCGTCTCTATTAAACAAGCGCCCTGCAGAACTTCCTGAAAATAGTGCTCGACAGGTACTCGACTTCCATCCGAATCTTGGGATGCAACATCGGTGGCCTTCATCTCCGCCCAGTATGTCTTGACACGGGCAAGAGCCATCCGCGCACCCTCTATGCATGCCGACCTCCTCATTGCATTGATATGCGGCACCGGACCAAGGAACTGCTACACCAAGCCAAAATAACTCTTTGGCTCGGGCCTTCTCGGCCACAAAAGACTCATGACATCCTTCATGGCAAGTCCGGATAACTTATTCAGCTCCGCCCATTCGGCCAAGCGATCGGTTAATGGAAGTGGGCGCTCTGGATTATGGAACTGCGACCAAAAAACCTTTTCCATT
Organism: Triticum aestivum; assembly: GCF_018294505.1. Classification (NCBI taxonomy): domain Eukaryota; kingdom Viridiplantae; phylum Streptophyta; class Magnoliopsida; order Poales; family Poaceae; genus Triticum; species Triticum aestivum. The sequence continues at coordinate 633,227,052 of NC_057813.1, forward strand.
TCGTGATCCTTTTGATCTCGGAAGTGTTCGGCCGCGTCCGCGGCACTTGCCGCCAAGTCCAGATAAGCATCCTCCGAACTCCACAGCCGGTCCAACTGAGCATATTTAGGATCCATGAATTTCCTCCGCAACAGAAAGGGCTTTCCAGCCATGATATCTCCGGCCTGACGCAGCTCCTCCTTCATAGCTCTCATCGCAGAGCAAGCATCCTTGGCCTCGGTAGTGGCCTTCTTCAGGTCCTCTTGCACCACTCGATCTTCTTTTTCAAGAAGCTTATAGTGGTCGGCAGCATTCTTCAACTTCACGGCCATCTCAGCCACTTTCTTCTTGCTTCGGCAGTGAGCAGCCTATTCGGCTTTTAGCTCTTCGGCCGCCTTTAAGGCAGCCGCATCACTCTTTCTGGCCTGCTCCTTGGCTCGGGCGAGCTCTACCCGAAGGTTCTCCATGGCAGCAGCACCATCTGCATCAAGCATACATGTTGTAAGGCATGGGCATCAAGCTCCCTTACCAGGTGTCCGCGGAGAAATTGCATACCTTGCGACTCGTCAAGTCGCTTATTGACAAGCGCGATGTCAGCATCTGCCATGTGAAGTTGCTGCTTTAGTTCGGCAAATTCCTCAGTCCGACTAGCCACCGGACCCTTCGCCACCTACATAGGAAGGGCGACACATTATACCTGGGATTATGATCCTCGGTGCACTGTCATTTTTGACAACACACCGAGCCTTAGGGGCTACTATGTACACAGGGCGCATGTTATATGCGGAACTGTTAGAGGGTACATCATTTTGCGTACCTCAAAGCTTGTCAGTAAACTTCTGACGGCTTCGTGCAATCCGCTCTCAGCGGATGAGATCCTTTCAATCACCGTACCCATTAACGCATGGTGATCTTCTGAGATAGACGCTCGCTCGAGAAGATCCTTCAGCTCCTCCGACCGTACACCAGGTGTTGCCGGATTCGTCCGATGGCCTTTTTTGGAGGCCGGACGTGGAGGGCTTTGAGGGGACATGCGACTGCCTTCCGGCCCCGCCGGACTCGGAGAAACCCTCCGCGACGACACCTCAGGGTCACCCGCCTCGCAAGACGGTACGGCAGGGGGAGGCGTTTCGCTCTCTATCATCTCCGGACGAAGATCCCCCGAAGATGAGCTCTGCTGAGAAGGGCTAAGATCCGAACTACAAGGTAAAATTTTGGTCATCTCCATCAGAAATAGGGCAGGGATATCCTTTATTTAAAATAAACTCCCCTTTTTACTTACAGCTCGGTAGAGGGCTGATCCCCTTGGGGGCATAATGCGGCCGAGGCATCTCTCGGCGCAGGACCCTCTGGCAAAGATTTCTTCCGCCGCTTTGAGGCCATGGTCTCCGGGTCTTCAGAGGTGGTCCTCTTCTTCCCTTGGATGGAGGGATTCTCGATCCCTCCTCTCCTGACAACCTCCTTTGCGGAGGCGGTAGCTTTCTTGTTCCCCCCTTCACCCTCTTCCGAAGGCGCAACCTCCAGCATCCTGGTTAACACGGGATCCGGCGTGGTCTCAGGGAGGGGGGCCGGACACCTGATTAAATTTGCTTTCTCTATCCACTCCTGTTCAAGGAACAACTCTTTTAAAGGGCAAGTTCGAAATAAATACAGGATAGTGTGTTCGGATACAGGGCTACTTACTTGAGTATCCGGGCGATTGCAGCTCAGACCTGCATCCTCGGTCAAGTCCGGACACATCGCTTGTGATCCGAAAAGAAGCTTGTACATCTCCACAGGCGTCACGCCCATAAAATGTTGGAGAGCTCGTGGTCCTTCGAGGTTAAATTCCCACAGGCGGAGGGGGCGACGTTTGGAGGGCAGGACGCGACGAATCAGCATGACCTGCGGTACTACAACCAGAGTGATCTCTCTCTCTCTAGGAGGTCTCGAATGCGGCCCTGCAATAAGGGCACGTCCTTGGACGGCCCCCAGTCAAGTCCTTTATTGACCCATGACGCCAGCCGCGGTGGAGGACCCGAGCGAAAGGCAGGTGGTGCCACCCATTTGGTGCCCCTGGGAACTGTGATATAAAACCACTCTTGTTGCCATAAGCCGAGCTCCTCTTGAAAAGAGCCCTCAGGCCACAGAGCATCAGCATTCTTGCTTATAACAGCCCCTCCGCACTCTGCCTGCTGCAGCTTGATCATCTTCGGCTCCACCTTGAAGGTCTTGAACCACAATCTGAAGTGAGGGGTAATGCGGAGGAAGGCTTCGCATACGACAATGAACGATGAGATGTGGAGGATGGACTCCGGATTCAAATCGTGAAATTCCAACCCATAATAAAACATGAGCCCCCACACGAAGGGGTCCGTCGGGAAGCCTAGCCCCCGAAGGAAGTGAGACGCGAACACCACGCTTTCACCAGGCTTGGGAGTGGGAATAACCTGCCCTTGGGCAGGCAGCCTATGTGAAATTTCGCAGGTTAAATACCTGGCATCTCTTAGCTTTAGCATGTCTTCTTCCGTAACGGAGGAAGGCATCCACCGGCCTTGCAGGTCGGAGCCGGACATCATCGAAGGTCTGAAGCGCCTGAATTTGGAGCTTTGGGTGTTGGAACTCGAGGCGAGGGGCGGATTCGATTGAGATTGAAGGAAAGGAGTGGAGCCTTGGTCTCTTTATAAAGAGGTTGAATACCAAGATCCTTCCCCATGACCGTTCGGGACTCGCCTTCGATAGAGGAGACGTGCCAACGAGCACGACTGGGTTACCCGCGCCCATATTAATGAGAATCCCGGAATAAGGGGACATGATCTCTGCTTTGACAAGACGTGCCAAGGAAACCGCCTCGCTAAACGCGCTGAGGTGGGATAGTAAAAATGATTTGAACAAAGGCTTGGCCGTGGTGTGATGTCACGCCACGGAATATGTTAGCAGATTGAACTTGTGTAAATATTATTCTCTCTATGGTGGTATGTGGAACTTATTTTGCAGAGCCGGACACTATCCTTGTGTTCAAACTCTTCTATCAAGTATTCGGAGGAGGAACCCGCCTTGCAATGCCGAAGACAATATGCGCGCCGGACTCATCGTCATTGAAGCCTGGTTCAGGGGCTACTGAGGGCGTCCTGGATTAAGGGGTGTCCAGATAGCCAAACTATCACCTTCGCCCGGACTCCTGGACTGTGAAGATACAAGATTGAAGACTTCGTCCCGTGTCCGGATGGGACTTTCCTTGGCGTGGAAGGCAAGCTTGGCGATACGGATATGTAGATCTCCTACCATTGTAACCGACTCTGTGTAACCCTAACTGTCGATGTCAAAACCGACGAATCTCGGGTAGGGGTTCCTGAACTATGCGTCTACGCGGATGGTAACAGGAGACAAGGGACACGATGTTTTTTCCCAGGTTCGGGCCCTCTCGATGGAGGAAAAACCCTACTCCTACTTGAGTAATATTGATGATATGGGTAGTACAAGAGTAGATCTACCACGAGATCAGAGAGGCTAAACCCTAGAAGCTAGCCTATGATATGATTGTTGCTCGTTCTACGTACTAAAACCCTTCGGTTTATATAGACACCGGAGAGGGTTAGGGTTACACAGAGTTGGTTACAATGGTAGGAGATCTACATATCCGTATCGCCAAGCTTGCCTTCCACGCCAAGGAAAGTCCCATCCGGACACGGGACGAAGTCTTCAATCTTGTATCTTCATAGTCTAGGAGTCCGGCCTACGGTGATAGTTCGGCTATCCGGACACCCCCTAATCCAGGACTCCCTCAGTAGCCCCCGAACCAGGCTTCAATGACAATGAGTCCGGCGCGTAGATTGTCTTCGGCATTGCGAGGCAGGTTCTTCTCCAAATTCCATATACTTGTTGAATAGTGTCCGGATTCTGATAAATGCTATGCTCCTTGGCTTCCACGCCCAATAATGGCCATCTTCCACGTGGCAAATGAATGCGAAAAGCCAGGTTATTTTTACACTTTCCCCCCTAGCTGCGCAAATGAGCTGCCTATAAAAAGAGACTTGGATCTAGATCCGAATCACACCATCCCCTTTTCGCAAGCTTTCATAGGAGCGCCTCTGACAAATAATCCATTCTACCATGGACAGTCGACGCGGCTCCTCCTCCCGCGCTCCCAGCCCCAAGCCTGGGTATTGGGAGAGATGCTCAGTCCCGCATAGCAAGCTAGTGACGCTCCAAACCAAGGGATTTCTTCCCCCAACCTTCATGGTTCCGGTTAGAGCCGGACTTGCCACCTACAAGGGTGGACAACAAGCGGAGAGCGTCCCCGATCCTTCCAAAGGAGAGCGGGTATGCTTTGTATGTTATCTGATAAGAGGACTCGGATGTCCAATACATCCGTTTCTCCGGGGGCTCCTGGAGTTCTATGGCCTCCAGCCGCACCACCTTACGCCTGCCTCCATTACGCACATCGCGGGCTTCGTAGCCCTTTGCGAACTGTTTTTGGGCATCGAGGCTCATTTTGCGTTGTGGAAGAGATTATTCTGCCTCGTACCCCGCTCTCATGAGGGGTCAATATATCAAGTGGGCGGAGCCGAGCTATGGCGCATCACCGGGACCGGATATCTATCCGGAACCCCGAAGAAGGCGTCCGAAGACTGGCCTTCGGAATGGTTTCATATAGAAGACGCCCCGCTACCGGATCCCGTTCGGACCGGCCTCCCGGAGTTCAGTAATGCTCCCATGAAGAAATGCCTAAGTTGGCGTCCACGGAACCCCCAAAGGAATAGCGATAAGGACGTCCTTTACCTGATGAGCCGAATAAGATTGCTGGCTCATTCTGGACTGACCATCATCAGTGTCTTGGCCACATGCGTTATGCGGGGGGTGCAGCCGCCCCAGTATAGGGGCCACCCCATGTGGGATTTCAATGGGGAGGATGATGCCACCCGTCACGGCCGCAAGGGGCCGGGATCGATCGCCGATCTGGTGAAGATTTTGTCCGTGCTGTACAAGGGGGAAGAGGAGGATTTTCTCCGTGTCAGTCCATTGAACGGATTTTCTATGAACAATCCTCGAAGCTGGGTAAGCGAACATCCCCTTTTCCGCATAGCCGATCCGTATTCCCATGGTTATATATTTCATTTTGTGAGTTCGACGTAGGAACTGCGTCAGGCCGTAAAAGATATAAACAGCCCGCCTCCGCAACCCGAGGATCCGGAACGGTTCCTCGATCCGGCCTCCCAAGAGGATCCGGACATATCGATGGAGCTGATTGATGGGGTATTTCACCAACTAAGCATCGATAATGCCTTGGTTGCCATTACGGCCGACTACCCCGGAATACTTCCAGCCTCATAGGTAACTGAGACCGAAGCCCCAATACTTTGCTAATTACCCATCCGTGCTTTATTTTTGATCATCCTATATCAATGGTGTTTCGCAGGATGTGCCTTCGAGGCGGGGGGGCGAGCCCGCGGCGGCTAGCCAACAAGAGGCAGCACAACCAAGCAGGCTGAAAAGAAGTGTGGTCCGGACTGAAACGCCGCCGCAACGGTAATGCCTATCACCATATTCCCAGGATTGATTCCGGGAAGGTATATTAACGCTGGTGCTCCTTTCAGGAAAAAGAGCGCTCGCCGGACTGTGTCTGGAGAGATGGCCAATCGAGCCTCCACCAGCCAGGCTCCAACGCCGGGTCCGGAAACGGAGGTAAACACGAGGCGTGCGTCGGATGCTCCTCCGATAGAGGATGCCGACAGATTGTCCGCCACCAACTCCGAGGTGGAGAGTGCCATGAATCACAGGCGCCGCCGGACAGTTCTTCGTGACGCATGTTTCTCCCAAGAAGCATTGAACGCCTTCAATTCGGGAGACGCGCACCTCCGTGCCGCTCAAGATGGTCTAGCCAGAGCCACGGAGCAGTATGTAAAGGACATACGGGTGAGGAAATTTGATAGTTATATATGCCAATAGCCCCCGAGACTTAAAATTAGTTAGGAGAACTGATTTAAGGATCATTTGTTATCCATGATCTTATGGAAAAGAATGCCCGTCTGTCTCAGGAGCTTGAAGAGTGCAAGGCCCAGCTTGAGGCCGCACTAGCCACCCCAGGGGGAGCCACAGAGAACCCCTCCGGTAATATATACTTCGAAAGATAAGTAGTTTGTGAAGTGCAGCGTGTGTATAAGTCTGACAATAATATTGCAGATGGCGCCGAACTAGATCCGGACAAGCAACATCTCCCGCGCCAGTTAAAGGCCGGCGAGAATGTGCTTACAAGGGTGAGGAAAGAGAAAAATAATCTCCAAGATGCCAACACCAAGCTGGGTGAGGAACTAAAGGATGTTCGAGCCCAGCTGTCTGACTCCGTTAAGGAGAATCAGCGGCTTCGTCGCGGCATTTATAGTAAGTGCTTGAGCGAGCTTTTTTGAAAAGAAGAGTTCGACAAGGAAGTCGACTAACAGAAAGATGTCTGTAGGTATGCTCACAGGTCGTCCTGCAGAGGAAATGCCCGGTTCAACGGGTGACCTACTTCCCGAGCTGCTGCAATTGCACGAACGAGTTCGGCAGGTGATGAGAGACGTCGCCCAGGCCTTGTGGCCATCCATCTCCCTACCCAAAGGCCTTGGAGAGATTGTAGAGAGGCTTCAGGGAGCACGGCGGTGCTTCCGGCTATGGAAGATATCGGCCTGCCGTCAAGGCGCCAGGGAGGCCTGGGCCATGGTGAAGACGCGGTACACGAAGGCTGACCCAAACCACATGGCCGAGGTCGGACTTGTGGGGCCTGATGGGAAGGAGATCCCTGTGAGCTTAGTGTACGGCCAAGTAGAGTTGGCCGCAAAGTATTCCCAGCGGGACTGTAAACTAGACATCCTATTAGATGGTATTGAAGAGGAATACAATCAGTCAATTTGACTATGTAATTAAAAATGACATGCAAAATGCCTTCTAGCCGGATTGTAGATCGTTTGTCGTAGCGGACCCTTTCGCTTCAACTTCGGGACCCTATCGTCCGGAGTGTGTCCGAATACCCTCGCGGTTATGTAAGAACGGGGCATGCGTGGATACCAGGCGTAGGGTCATTGGTGCTCTATTAGACAAGTGCCTAACTAGTTATGTTATATTACATGGTTAGTAAGAAACATCTTCCAGGGAGAATAGTTCCATTAGGGGTTCCCTGGGAGGCATGCCCTAAAGTGCATGTCCGGACTGCGAAAAAAGCAAAAAAACATCTGGGGGCAGATAAATGAATAAGTAAGAAATCGTCTTTTAGTTCACCGACCGAATATTCCCTTAAGAACGCTAGCTTTCGGCTTCACCCAGTCTGAGGTACGCGGCCGGTTGACCCGGTGGTAACAATCGCAGAGGTGCTCCCTTTACCACCTAGCCGAACTATCAGGAACGTAGGGGTAAGCACAGGAGCCAGGCAACCCAGCTTGGCCAAAACTTAAGTCATATCAATGCATATAATGGTGAATAAAAGGTACATGCGGAAGTGTGACACATGTGTTGGTCATAAAGCCCGTAGAAATAAGCTTCTGTTAAATAAGCCCCCAGGTATATTGAGCGCAGACAACGCGTCAAGTGTCTGCGAACAATGTGCAAACTAGCCTTCAATGGCTTCAGAAAAAGGAGGGAGAAGGAGAGAAATAAAAGACAGTTAAAGTATAAAATATAGACAGAGGAAGGAGACGAACCCCGAGTTCGGCGCTAGGCGTAAAATCTTCGGAGACGGGCTGCATTCCATGGGTTTGGCTCCAGTCGGTTATCTGATGCATTTCGCAGACGGTACGCGCCGCCGATCAGGACTTGGTCGATGATGAAGTGACCCTCCCATTTGGGCTTCAGTTTGTCCTTTTTCTTGTCCGGCAGGCGTAGAACTAATTCACCAACATTGTAAGCTTTGGCCCGTACTTCTCTGCTTTGGTATCTTTGAGCCTGCTGTTGATAGAATGCGGAACGGGCTTTTGCCACATCGCGCTCCTCCTCCAAGGCGTCCAAACTGTCCTACCGGTCGAGCTCGGCTTCTCTTTCTTTGTACATGCGCACACGAGGTGAGTCATGAATTATGTCGCAGGACAAAACTGCCTCTGCGCCGTACACCATAAAAAATGGTGTGAATCCGGTAGTGCGATTCGGCGTGGTCCGCAGCCCCCAGAGTACGGAGTCGAGCTCCTCTACCCAGTGCGTATTAGATTCCTTGAGGGACCGCACTAGTCTGGGTTTAATGCCGCTCATGATTAGGCCATTTGCTCGCTCGACCTGACCATTAGTTTGAGGGTGATAGACTGAAGCGTAGTCGAGCTTGATGCCCATGTTTTTGCACCAGAGTTTGACCTTGTCGGCCGTGAAGTTCGTGCCATTATCAGTGATGATGCTATGGGGGACGCCATAATGGTGTACTACCCCTAATATGAAGTCTATCCCCGGTCCGGATTCAGCCGTCTTAACAGGCTTTGCCTCTATCCATTTGGTGAATTTATCCACCATGACCAGTAGGTATTTTTGCTTGTTGGTTCCTCCTTTAAAGGGTCCGACCATATCAAGCCCCTAGACCGCGAACGGCCAGGTGATGGGTATAATTTTGAGGGCGGTGGGTGGCATGTGGCTTTGATTAGCAAAGAGCTGGCATCCTATGCATCGTTGGACCAAGTCCTGAGCATCTGCCCGAACCATCGGCCAATAGAATCCTGTACGGAAGGCCTTGCCTACAAGGGCCCGGGCTGCGGCGTGGTGCCCGCCGAGTCTGGCATGAATTTCAGCCAGAAGATTTCGCCCTTCCTCTTCGGAGATACACCTTTGAAGGACTCCGGTTGTGCTTTTCTTATAAAGCTCTCCCTCATGGACCTTATAGGCTTTAGATCGCCGCACTATGCAGCGGGCCTCGTTTTGGTCCTCGGGAAGTTCCTGCCTAGTTAGGTAGGCTAGGAATGGTTCTGTCCACGGGGCAATGACTGCCATTATTGTGTGGGCTGACGGTGTTATTTCGGTGGCGGAGCCACCAACTATGTCGGAATGTTCGGTGAGGGGAAGTGTGGTTAGGTCTGGGCTGTTATTTCCGGACTCTGCCTCCCATGATACGGATGGCTTGAAAAGCCTCTCTAGGAAGAAGTTGGGAGGGACGGCATCACGCTTTGCGCCAATGCGTGCCAACACGTCTGCTGCCTGGTTGTTCTCCCGGGCTATACTGTGAAATTCGAGCCCCTCAAACCAAGCTGACATTTTTAGGACGGCGTTGTGATAAGCTGCCATTTTCGGATCCTTGGCATCAAAGTCTCCATTTATTTGGGATATCGCGAGGTTTGAATCCCCGCAAACCTCTAGGCGCTGAATGCCCATGGAGACTGCCATCCGGAGACCATGTAGAAGGGCCTCGTATTCGGCTGCGTTGTTGGAGTCCGTGTACATTATCTGAAGTATGTACTGGACTGTATCTCTGGTTGGGGATGTCAGAACGACGCCAGCCCCCAGGCCGGCCAACATTTTGGAGCCATCGAAGTGCATAATCCAGTTGGAATATGCGCCGTACTCTTTAGGGAGTTCGGCTTCAGTCAATTCGGCAATGAAGTCGGCTGAGGGAGTCCCGGATTAGGGGGTGTCCGGATAGCCGGACTACCATCATCGGCCGAACTATCATCGGCCGGACTATCATCATCGACCGGACTCCAAGACTATGAAGATACAAGATTGAAGACTTCGTCCCATGTCCGGAGGGGACTTTCCTTGGCGTGGAAGGCAAGCTTGGCGATACGGATATCTCCTACCATTGTAACCGACTCTATGTAACCCTAGCCCTCTCCGGTGTCTATATAAACCGGATGGCTCTAGTCTGTAGGACAACGACAACAACCATTACAATCATACCATAGGCTAGCTTCTAGGGTTTAGCCTCCTTGATCTCGTGGTAGATCCACTCTTGTAAACATCCTCAATATCAATATCAATCAAGCAGGACGTAGGGTTTTACCTCCATCAAGAGGGCCCGAACCTGGGTAAAACATTGTGTCCCTCGTCTCCTGTTACCATCCGCCTAGACGCACAGTTCGGGACCCCCTACCCGAGATCCGCCGGTTTTGACACCGACAATGGTGCTTTCATTGAGAGTTCCTCTGTGCCGTCACCGATAGGAAGGATGCCTCCTCCCGTCGTCAAGGACGGTATTTTCGCCAAAGGAGCCTTGGCCGCCGGCCAAACTATCTGGCTAGGTGGTTTTCTTATGACCACCTGTCCGGCCACCGCTTCGACAATGACCTCTCAAGTCGTCAAAAGCAATCTTCACGTCAGCTCGGAATTTGCTGAGCGGCTGGATCCAATAGAGCTCTCGTCCGTAAACGAACTCTGGGATCGCATCGCCACCCTGGGAGTCGCTACAGACTACAATCAGATTGGGCTTAAAACCGATCTGAGAGAGATTAACTCTCCCCAGGTCACCCACCACGTTGCAGTGGTAGAGTAACAATGCGGCGACTCTTCTCTTGCATTAAAAACTAGTCGTGTCCGGGCTCCCGAACCCCCCATGCCGGATTCCCGCGGAGGGACGGACTTTGATCAAGCACTGAACTTAAAGTCAGGCATCGGACAAGACTCGTTGGACAACGTCCAGCACTCCAAGCTTCCAAATTTGGAAACTTCTCGGCCTTTGAGCCTTGAGATGGGCAGGGTTCCCGACTTAATTCCACCCACCCGCCCAGACATATGCGATCTATCTCTAATCCGGCAAGAGCCCGCGGAGACAGTACATCACTACTGGGCTAGATTCCTCCTGGTTATGGACAGGATAAAGAACTACCGAGAGGAAAACACAATCTCAATTTTTTGCAATAATTGCACAGACGAGGGAATCTTGAACGCCGTCAGCCGTCGTGAAATTACACGCTTCGCCGACCTGGTGTCCATAGTACGAAAGTACTGTGCGATGGAGAGTTTCCGGAGAACCGAAAATAAGTTTTGGGACAATCCGGCCCCGAATACAACCCTAGTCCGCAACAAAAGGGTGCATTACACTCAGGCACCAGATACAAAAACCAAAAATCAAAAACCCCATAAAGGGCACGGAACCGTACTGGAGGGATGGCTTAGCGGACCCTGTAAAATTCACAGTACAGAGGGCGCCGTCCCAACACATAGCCTTCGAGCATGTTGGATATTACGGCAGGTGGCCAAAAGTGGAGAGGAGCTTCTAGCCCCGGAAAACCACTCCAACAACATCGGTACGGTATCAACAGTCTTCGAGACTTTCGCATCAAATAATATGCGGAAACGAACAATACGCAGCCTCGCCGAAGTCTACCAAGTAGCAACAACCAATTCATGGAGCGACACAGCCATCACCTTCAACGCCAGCGACAAACCTAAATTCCGAACAGCCCGAGCTCCAGCCGCACTGGTACTTAGTCCAATAGTGGACGGCTTTCGACTTACAAAAGTCCTCATGGATGGCGGGAGCGGATTAAACCTCATCTACGAGGAAACCCTTCGAAAAATCCCTAGCCGGGAGGCGCGCTGCACAGGAAAAATCACACTCGATGTGGTATTCGGCTCGCCGGACAATTACAGATCCGAAGAAGTCACGTTCCATGTGGCCTCGTTCAACAGCGGATATCACGCTATATTAGGACGAGAGGCATTCACAATCTTTCAAGCCGTACCCCATTACGGGTACATGAAGCTCAAAATGCCTGGGCCCGGCGGAATAATCACTCTTGTTAGTGATCCAGACATAGCACTCCGCGCCGAAAACAAGACAGCCGCATTAGCCTTAGAGGCACTATCCGAAGCCCTAGCGGCAGAGGAACTCACCGCGCTGCGCTCTACGGTGAATAGGGACGATGTGATACTCGATAAGAGATCCAAGTCCACCTCCTTTAAACCAGCAGATGAAATAGTAAAATTCCAGGTCCACCCAACGGACCCGACAAAGACGGCCTCCATCGGGGCACAATTGAACCCTGATGTAGACGCCGCACTGCGAGAATTCCTTCGGGAAAATTGGGACATTTTTGCCTGGCACCCCTCAGATATGCCCGGAATCCCACGCAGATTGGCAGAACACAGCCTAAACATCCTAAAAGGATTCAAGCCAGTCAAACAGGCTCTTCGACGATTTTTCCGAACCCAAAAGACAGGCAATGGGAGAAGAGCTAGCCAAACTATTGGAAGCCGGATTCATCAGAGACATCAAACATCCGGATTGGCTAGCAAACCTGGTAATGGTACCAAAGAAGGACAAATCCTGGCGCCTATGTGTCGATTTCAAAGACCTAAATAAAGCCTGCCCAAAGGATCCCTTCCCCCTCCCCCGCATCGACCAAATCATCGATGCCACTGCAGGGCACGATTCATTGTGCTTCCTGGACGCATACTCCGGCTATCATCAAATCAAGATGGCAGAAGCGGATCAAGCCGCAACGGCATTCATTACTCCATATGGACCATTCTGCTTCAACACGATGCCCTTCGGACTTAAAAACGCCGGCGCAACATATCAGCGCATGATTCAGACATGTCTGGCTACCCAGATCGGCAAAACAGTAGAGGCATACGTAGACGACGTAGTCGTCAAAACTAAACACGTCGAAACTCTAGTAGACGACTTGAGGCTCACATTCGACAACCTCAGAGCATATGACATCAAGCTGAATCCGGAAAAATGCGTTTTCGGCGTACCAGCTGGAAAGCTGCTGGGCTTCATCGTATCCGGTAGAGGAATTGAAGCAAACCCAGCCAAGATCCGAGCTCTGTCACAGCTAGATATCCCAAAAGACCTCAAGCAAATACAAAAATTGACTGGATGCGTGGCGGCTCTAAGCCGCTTTATCTCCCGTCTAGGAGAAAAGGCATTGCCCCTCTATCGCCTCCTTAGGCGCACCGAACACTTCGAGTGGACGGATGCTGCCACCGCCGGACTCGAAGAAATAAAGGCCATATTGGCAACAAATCCGGTCCTGGCTGCGCCCAACCTGGGCGAACCAATGTTGTTATACATCGCAGCAACGCATCAAGTTGTAAGCGCGGTACTCGTCGTCGAACGAGAGACAGAAGGGCATAAATTCCCTCTTCAAAAACCAGTATACTACGTATCCACTGTGTTAACCCCCTGCAAGTCCCGTTACCCGCACTATCAGAAGATAGCATACGCGGTGTTCATGGCATCCCGGAAGCTCCGACACTACTTTCAAGAGTGTTCGATAACAGTGGCCTCTGAAGTACCACTTAACGACATTATAAACAACCGCGACGCGACGGGCAGGATTGCAAAATGGGCCATTGAGCTCTTACCATTTGATATAACTTACAAACCTCGGCGAGCTATAAAGTCACAAGTTTTGGCTGACTTTGTCGCTGAATGGACCGAAGCCGAACTCCCTAAAGAGTACGGCGCATACTCCAATTGGATTATGCACTTCGACGGCTCTAAAATGTTAGCCGGATTGGGGGCTGGCGTCGTATTGACGTCCCCGACCGGGGACACAGTCCAATACGTACTTCAGATAATGTACACGGACTCCAACAACGCAGCCGAATACGAGGCCCTTTTACATGGTCTCCGGATGGCAATCTCCATGGGCATTCAACGCCTAGAGGTGCGCGGGGATTCAAACCTCGCAATATCCCAAATAAACGGAGACTTTGACGCCAAAGATCCGAAAATGGCAGCATATCGCAACGCTGTCCTAAAAATGTCAGCCCGGTTTGAAGGACTTGAATTCCATCACGTAGCCCGGGATAATAACCAAGCAGCCGACGTACTGGCACGCATCGGCGCAAAACGCGACGCTGTCCCTCCTAACATCTTCCTGGAACGGCTCTTCAAGCCATCCGTACTATGGGAAGAGGAGTCCGGAAATAACAAACCGGAACAAGCCGCACCAACCGGCGATTCAGCCGATGACATAACACCTTCAGCCCACGACATAATGGCAGTAATTGCCCCGTGGACAGAACCATTCCTCGCCTACTTGCTTAGGCAGGAGCTTCCCGAAGACCAAAATGAGGCCCGCTGCATTGTCCGGCGATCTAAAGCCTACAAGGTCTATGAGGGAGAACTTTATAAGAAAAGCACAACCGGAGTCCTTCAAAGGTGTATCTCCGAAGAGGAAGGGCGAAACCTCCTGGCTGAAATTCATGCCGGACTAGGCGGACACCACGCCGCAGCTCGGGCCCTTGTAGGAAAGGCATTCCGTACAGGATTTTATTGGCCGACGGCCCGAGCAGATGCTCAGGACTTAGTCCAAAGATGCGTCGGTTGTCAGCTCTTTGCTAATCAGAGCCATATGCCACCCACCGCCCTCAAAACTATACCCATTACCTGGCCGTTCGCGGTCTGGGGGCTTGACATGGTTGGACCACTTAAAGGGGGAACCCACAAGCAAAGGTACCTATTGGTCATGGTGGATAAATTCACCAAATGGATAGAGGCCAAGCCAGTTAAAACGGCAGAGTCCGGACCAGTGATAGACTTTATATCCGGGGTAGTACACCGTTATGGTGTCCCCCACAGCATCATCACCGATAACGGCACGAACTTCACGGCCGATGAGGTTAAATCATGGTGCAAAAATATGGGCATCAAGCTCGATTACGCTTCAGTCTATCATCCTCAAACCAACGGTCAAGTGGAACGAGCAAATGGTCTAATAATGAGCGGCATCAAACCCAGACTAGTGCGGTCCCTTACGAAATCTGACACGCACTGGGTAGAGGAGCTCGACTCCGTACTCTGGGGGCTGCGGACAACGCCTAACCGTACTACCGGATTCACACCATTTTTTATGGTATACGGCGCAGAAGCAGTTTTGCCCTGCGACATAATTCATGACTCACCTCGAGTGCGCATGTACGAAGAAAGAGAAGCCGAGTTGGATCGGCAGGACAGCTTGGACGCATTGGAGGAAGAACGCGACGTCGCCAAGGCTCGTTCCGCATTCTATCAGCAGCAGGCTCGAAGATACCAAAGCAGAGAAGTACGGGCCAAGACTTACAACGTTGGCGAACTGGTTCTACGCCTGCCGGACAAGAAAAAGGACAAGCTCAAGCCCAAATGGGAAGGCCCCTTCATCATCGATCAAGTCCTGACCGGCGGAGCGTACCGTCTACGAAATGCATCGGATAACCGACTCGAGCCGAACCCATGGAACGCAGCCCGCCTCCGAAGATTCTATGCCTAGCGCCGGACTAAGAGTTCGTCCCTTTCCCCCCGTCCAATTTTTTTTTACTTCAGCTGCCTTTTGTTTATCTTTTTCTTCTCAACCCTATTCATCCAAGCCTTAAAGGGCCTACTTGCGCAACGTTCGCGCGCAATTGATGTGCTATCCGCACTCATTATACCTGGGGGCTTCTTTACCAGAAGCTTAATTATAAGGGCTTCATGCCCAGCACATGTGTCAAGCCTCCACATGTACCTTTTATTCACCATTATATGCATCGATATGACTTAAGTTTTGGCCAAGCTGGGTTGCCTGGCTCCTGTGCTTACCCCTACGTTCCCGATTGTTCGGCTAGGAGGTAAAGGGAGCACCTCTGCGATTGTTACTGCCGGGTCAGCCGGATGTGTACCTCAGACTGGGTGAAGCCGAAAGCTAGCGTTCTTAAGGGAATATTCGGTCGGTGACTTAAAAGATGATTTTTTATCCACTTATTTATCTGCCCCCAGATGTTTTTCTGCTTTTTTCGCAGTCCGGACATGCACTTTAGGGCATGCCACCCCCAGAGGAAAGGAACCCTTAACGGAACTATTCTCCCTGGAAGATGTTTCTTACTACCCATGTAATATAACATAACTAGTTGGGCACTTGTCTGATAAAGCACTAATGACCCCTACGCCTGGTCTCCATGCATACCCCGGTTGTTTCATAACCGAGAAGGTATTCGGACACACTCCGGACTCTAGGGTCCCGAGGTCGAAGCGAAAAGGTCGGCAAAGACAAACGATCTACAATCCGGCTAGAAGGCATTTTATATGTCATTTTATAATACATTGTCAAATCGACTGATTGTATTCTTCCTCAATCCCGTCTAACAGGTTGTCTAATTTACAGTCCTGTTGGGAAAATTTAGCGGCCAGCTCTACTTGGCCGTATACTAAACTCACAGGGATCTCCTTCCCATCGGGCCCCACAGGTCCGACTTCGGCCATGTGGTTGGGATCCGCCTTCTTGTACCGCGTCTTTACCATGGCCCAGGCCTCCCTGGCACCTTGGCGGCAGGCCGAAATCTTCCATAAATGGAAGCGCTGCCGCACTCCCTGAAGCTTCTCCGCAAGCTCCCCAAGACCCTCGGGTAAGGAGAAGGCTGGCCATAAAGCCTGGATGACGCCGCTCATTGCCTGCCGAACTCGTTCGATCAGTTGCAACAATTCGGGAAGTTGATCACCCGTTGATACGGGCATCTCCTCCGCAGGGCGACCTGTGAGCATACCTGCAGACATATTCTGTCAAATTGACTTCCTCGCCGAACTCTTCTTTTCAAAGGAGTTCGCTCAAGCACTTACTATAGATGCCGCGACGAAGCCGCTGATTCTCCTTAACGGAGCCCGACAGCTCGGCCCGAACGCCTTTCAGCTCTTCTCCAAGCTGGGCATGGGCATCCTGGAGCTTGTTCCTTTCATGCTGCACCTTATGCAGCACCCTCTCGCCGGCCTTTAGTTGGCGCAGAAGTTCTTGCCTGTCCGGATCTTGTCCGGCAGCACCTGCAACGTCATTTTTTAGACTTGCGCAAAGGCCAAACGCTACTTATCTTTCTAAAATAATGCGTTACCAGGAGAGGTCCCTGTGTTTCCTCCTGCGCCAGAGAGTGCGGCCTCAAGTTGGGCCTTGCACTCTTGCAGCTCCTGAGACAGTTGGGTATTCTTCTCGGTAAGATCCTACGTTTCATATGATCCTTAAATCAGTTAATATAACTACTTTAAGTCTCGGGGGCTACTGGCATATACAACTATTAAATTCTCTTACCCGTATGTCTTTTACATACTGCTCCGTGGCTCTGGTAAAACCATCTTGAGCAGCACGAAGGTGCGCGTCCCCCGCGTTAAAGGCATTCAACGCCTCGGGGGAGAAGCACGCGTCACGAAATACTGTCCGGCGGCGCCTGTGATTCAGGGCACTCTCCACCTCAGACTTGGTGGCGGACAGTCTGTCGGCATCCTCCGTCGGAGGAACGTCCGGCTCGCGCCTTGCGCTCGCCTCCCCCTCCAGACCAGGTGCTGGAGCCTGGCTGGTAGAGGTTGGATTGGCAACCTCCACGCCCGCAGTCCGGCGGACGCTTTTTTCCCTACAAAAGTCATGAGCACTCAAACGCTTCCTAGGAACGTTGCTCTAAATAATGAATTGTGAGCTACACCTTTGCGGCGACGTTTCAGTCCGCGCCGCGCTCCTCTTCCGCCTACTGGTCCGGACTGGCCTTTGTTGGCCAGCCACCGCGGGCTCGGCTTCTCGCCCTAGGGGCGCCTCCTGCACAGCGCCATCGTATACGGTGGTCAGAAATAAGCAAGGAAGGAATGACGGTGTCAGGACTTCGGTCGCAATCACCTGGGAAGCCGGATATAGTCCGGGATAGTCGGCCGTGATGGCGACTAAAGCATTGTCCATGCTGAGCTGGTGGAACACCCCGTCGATTAGCTCCACCATTATGTCCGGATCCTCTTCGGAGGCCGGATCCCGGGATCTCTCTGGATCCTCGGGTTGTGGAGCCGGACTTAGCATGTCCTCCATGGTCCGGCACAGCTCCTGCGTCGAAAGAAGAACACAATATAAGAAACTTAAGTTTCAAAAAGCATGGGTCGGGCACGCAGAGTGTTCGCTTACCCAAGGCCGGGGATTATTCATGGAGAACCCATTTAACGGGTTCGTCCGAAGGAAATCCTCCTTCTCCCCCTTATACAGGCCGGACAGGATCGTCACCAGATCTTCGACCGAATCCGGCCCTTTGCGGCCATGACGGGTGGCATCGTCCTCCCCGTTGAAATCCCACATGGGGTGGCCCCTGTATTGTAGTGGCTGCACCCCCCGCATAATGCATGTCGCCATGACTCCAATCATGGTCAACCCGGAATGGGCCAGTAACCTTATTCGGCCCATCAAATAATGGACGCTCTTGTCTTCCTCCAGTTGGGGGCTCCGCGGACGCCAACTAAGGCGTTTCTTCAGAGGAGCATTGCTGAACTCCGGGAGGCCGATCCGAACAGGGTCCGGCAGCGGACCGTCTTCTATATAAAACCATTCCGAAGGCCAGTCTTCGGACGCCTTCTTAGGGGTTTCGGATGGATATCCGGTCCCGGCAATGCGCCATATTTCGGCGCCGCCCACTTGATATATGGACCCCTCGTGAGAGCGGGGTACAAGGCAGAACAACCTCTTCCACAGCGCGAAATGGGGCTCGACGCCCAGGAATAGCTCGCAAAGAGCTACGTAACCCGCAATATGCAGGATTGAGGCGGGCGTGAGGTGATGAAGCTGGAGTCCGTAGAACTCAGGAGCCCGGGGAATGGATGTACAGGAATCCGAGCCCCCTTATCAGATAGGGGACGAAGCATACCCGCTCCCCTTTGTTGGGATTTGGGGTAACCTCCGCTTGCTTCCCACCTTTGTAGGTGGCCAGCCCGGCTCGAACCGGAACCATGAAGGCCGGAGGGAGATATCCCCCGCTTGGAGCTTCACCAGCTCGTTGTGCGGAACAGAGCATCTCCTCCAATCTCCTGGCAAAGGGCTGGGAGCGCGAGAAGAGGAGCCGCGTTGACGGTCCATGATGGAATGGATTCTTGGTCGAAAGCGCTCCGATGCTTATTTGCGGGAGGAAGATGGTGATTTCGATCTGGATTCCTGCCTCCCTTATAGGCAGATTATTCGCACAACTAGGGGGTAAAACATAAAAGACACCCTGGCTTTTCACATTCGCGCGACGCGTGGAAGAAGGCCATTATTGGGCGTAGAAGCCAAGACGCGCAACATTGATGAAGAAGCCGGACACTGTTCGGCAGGTACGTAGAACTTGAAGGAGAACCCGCCTTGCAACGCCGAGGACTACACACACGCTGGACTTATTGTCATTGAAGCCTGGTTCGGGGGCTACTGAGGGAGTCCCGGATTAGGGGGTGTCTGGATAGCCGGACTACCATCATCGACCGAACTATCATCGGCCGGACTATCATCATCGACCGGACTCCAAGACTATGAAGATACAAGATTGAAGACTTCGTCCCATGTCCGGAGGGGACTTTCCTTGGCGTGGAAGGCAAGCTTGGCGATACGGATATCTCCTACCATTGTAACCGACTCTATGTAACCCTAGCCCTCTCCGGTGTCTATATAAACCGGATGGCTCTAGTCCGTAGGACACAACAACAACCATTACAATCATACCATAGGCTAGCTTCTAGGGTTTAGCCTCCTTGATCTCGTGGTAGATCCACTCTTGTAAACATCCACAATATCAATATCAATCAAGCAGGACGTAGGGTTTTACCTCCATCAAGAGGGCCCGAACCTGGGGTAAAACATCGTGTCCCTTGTCTCCTGTTACCATCGCCTAGACGCACAGTTCGGGACCCCCTACCCGAGATCCACCGGTTTTGTCGACATCCGCCAAATGCACTCTAATTGTTCAGCTTTAGAGTAACGGGAGGACTGAACACCGCCTGCATCGGTGTTTTAATCATTCAGGGCATCGTTATGAACACTCTTGAAATAGTGTTGCAGCTTCTGGAGCAGAAAATGCTATCTTTTGATAATGCGGGTACCGTGACTTGCATGGAGTTAGGACAATGGACACGTAGTAAACTGGTTTTTGGAGAGGGAACTTGTGTCCGTCCATTTCTCGTTCGACAACGAGCACCGCGCTTACAACTTGATGGGTTGCCACGATGTATAATAGCATTGGTTCGCCCGTGTTGGGCGCGGCCAGGACAGGATTTGTTGCCAATATGGCTTTGACTTCTTCGAGTCCGGCCGTGGCGGCATCCATCCACTCGAAGTGTTTAGTGTGCCGCAGGAGGCGATAAAGGGGTAATGCCTTTTCTCCTAAGCGGGAGATAAAGCGGCTTAGAGCCGCCACGCATCCAGTCAATTTTTGTATTTGTTTGAGGTCTTTTGGGATATCCAATTGTGACAGAGCTCGGATCTTGGCTAGGTTTGCTTCAATTCCTCTACCGGATACGATGAAGCCCAAAAGCTTTTCGGCTGGTACGCCGAAAACGCATTTTTCCGGGTTGAGCTTAATGTCATATGCTCGAAGATTGTCGAATGTGAGCCTCAAGTTGTGTACTAGAGTTTCGACATGCTTGGATTTGACGACCACATCATCTACATATGCCTCCACTATTTTTCCAATCTGGTTTGCCAGACATGTCTGAATCATGCGCTGATATGTTGCGTCGACGTTTTTGAGCCCGAAGGGCATTGTGTTGAAGCAGAATGGGCCATATGGAGTAATGAATGCCGTTCGGCTTGGTCTGGCTCTGCCATCTTAATTTTGGGTAGCCGGAGTATGCGTCGGAAGCACAATGAATCGTGTCCTGCGTAGCGTCGATAATTTGATGCGGAAGGGAAGGGATCCTTGGGCAAGCCTATTAAGGTCCTTGAAATCGACACACAAGCGCCAGGATTTGTCCTTCTTTGGTACCATTACCAGGTTTGCTAGCTAGTCCAGAGTTATATCTCTAATGAATCTGGCCTCCAATAGTTTGACTAGTTCTTCTCCCATGCCTGTCTCTTGGGTTCAGAGAAGCGCTGAAGATCTTGCTTAACTAGTTTGAATCCTTTTAGGATGTTCAGGCTGTGCTCGGCCAGCCTGCGTGGGATTCCTGGCATGTCTGAAGGGTGCCAGGCAAAAATGTCCCAATTTTCCTGTAGGAATTCTCGTAGTGCGGCGTCTACATCAGGGTTTAATTGTGCCCCGATGGAGGCCGTTTTTGTAGGGTCCATTGGATGGACTTGGAATTTGACTATTTCATCCGCCGGTTTAAACGGAGGTAGACTTGGATCTTTTGTCGAGTATCACGTCGTCCCTGTCCACCGTGGAGTGTAGCGCAGTGAGTTCCTCGGCCGCTAGTGCTTCAGATAGTGCCTCAAGGGCCAGTGCGGCTGTCTTATTTTCGGCGCGGAGGCTATGTCGGGATCACTAGCAAGAGTGATGATTCCGTTGGGTCCGGGCATTTTGAGCTTCATGTACCCGTAATGGGGTATAGGTTGAAAAATTGTGAATGCCTCTCGCCCTAACAGAGCGTGGTATCCGCTGCTGAATGGGATCACTTGAAATGTGACCTCCTCGGATCTGTAATTATCCAGCGTGCCGAACACTACATCCAGTGTGATTTTTCCAGTACAGCACGCTTCCCGACTGGGGATTATTCCTCTAAAGGTTGTGTTGCTTCCCTCGATGCGGCTCCAGTCTATTTCTATTTTTCGAAGGGTTTCCTCATAAATGAGGTTCAATCCGCTGCCACCATCCATGAGTACCTTGGAAAGCCGAAAGTCGTCCACTACCGGACTGAGGACCAATGCGGCTGGTGCTCAGGCTGTCCGGAATTTAGGTTCGTCACTGGCATTAAAGGTAATAGCCGTGTCACTCCATGGGTTTATTGTTGCTACCTGGTAGACTACAGTAAGGCTGCGGAGTGTTCGTTTCTGCACATTGTTTGATGCGAAAGTCTCGAAGACTGTTGATACCGTACTAGTATACCTGGGGTGGTGCTGTGCGGATTCTGGAGTTAGAAGCTCCTCGCCACTTCTGGCCACCTGCCGGAGTATCCAACATGCTCTAAGGCTATGAGTTGGTGTGACGTCCTCTGTACTATGAATTTTACAGGGTCCATTGAGCCATCCCTTCAGTACGGTTCCATACCCTATAGAGGGTTTTTGTTTTTTGTTGTTTGGCCCAGGTGTCGGGCGATAATGCCTCCTTTTATTTCGGACTGGGATTGTATTCAGGGCTGGATTGTCCCAGAATTTTGTTTCGGTATTCCAAACGCTTTCTGTCGCATAGTATTTTCGTACTATGGATGCCAAGTCGGCGAAGCGTCTAATTTCACGGTGACTTATGGCGTTGAGGATCCCGATGTCCGTGCAGTTATTGCAGAAGAATGAAATTGCATCCCCCTCGCGGCAGTCCTCTATCCTGTTCATAACCAGGAGGAATCTGGCCCAGTAATGGTGTACTGTTTCTCTGGGCTCTTGCCGAATTTGGGATAGATCCCTTATATTTGGGTGGGCGGGTGGAGTTAAATCTGGAACCTCGCCCAATGTGAGACTCGGGGGCCAAGAAATTTCCGAACTCGGAAGCTTGGGTTCTTGGATGTTTTCCAATGAATCAGGCCCGCTGTCTGACTTTAGGTTCAGGGCTTGAGTGACGTCCTCCCCTCCGCGGGTATCCGGCTTGGAGGGATCAGGAATCCGGACATATCTGGTCCTTAGGACGGTGAAGATTCGCCGCATTGTTCCTCCACCACTTCGACGTGGTGGGTGACCTGGGGAGAGTCAATCTCTCTCAGATCTGTTTAAGCCCAATCTGATCGTAGTCTGTAGTGATTCCCAGGGCGGCGATGCGATCCAAGAGCTCGTTTAAGCAAGAGAGCTCCATCGGATCTAACTGCTCGGCAAGTTCCGAGTTGACGTGGAGATTGCTTTCGATGACCCAAGAAGTCATCGTCGGCGCGGCGGCCGAACAGGCGGTCATTAGAAAACCGCCTAGCCGGAGAGTTTGGCCGATAGCCAAAGCTCCTTTAGCAACGGCGCCGTCTTTAAAGACGGGGTGCGGCATCCTTCCTGATGGTGATGGCACAGAGGAACTCTCAATGAAAGCACCAATGTCGGTGTCAAAACCAGCGGATCTCGGGTAGGGGTTCCCGAACTGTGCGTCTAGGCGGATGGTAACAGGAGACAAGGGACACGATGTTTTTACCCAGGTTCGGGCCCTCTTGATGGAGGTAAAACCCTACTCCTACTTGATTAATATTGATGATATGGGTAGTACAAGAGTAGGTCTACCACGAGATCAGAGAGGCTAAACCCTAGAAGCTAGCCTATGGTATGATTGTTGTTCGTCCTACGGACTAAAACCCTCTGGTTTATATAGACACCAGAGAGGGTTAGGGTTACACAGAGTCGGTTACAATGGTAGGAGATCTACATATCCGTATCGCCAAGCTTGCCTTCCATGCCAAGGAAAGTCCCATCCGGACACGGGACGAAGTCTTCAATCTTGTATCTTCATAGTCTAGGAGTCCGGCCTACGGTGATAGTTCGGCTATCCGGACACCCCCTAATCCAGGACTCCCTCACTAACCCTCTTCGGTGCCTATATAAACCGGAGGGTTTTAGTCCGTAGGACGAACAACAATCATACCATAGGCTAGCTTCTAGGGTTTAGCCTCTCTGATCTCGTGGTAGATCTACTATTGTACTACCCATATCATCAATATTAATCAAGCAGGAGTAGGGTTTTACCTCCATCGAGAGGGCCCGAACCTGGGTAAAAACATCGTGTCCCTTGTCTCCTGTTACCATCCGCCTAGAAGCACAGTTCAGGACCCCCTACCCGAGATCCGCCGGTTTTGACACCAATAATGATGCCATTGAGGGTGAATGGGGTCATCAAAGGATTTGTTCGTAACAAGTCCTGTCCTGAAGGGAGCATCGTCCAGGGGTATTCGACGCATGAGTGTGTCTCCTTTTGCGAGAATTATGTAAGCGTCAGAGACCCTATTGTTGGTTTGCCCGTCAAGAAGCATGATGGGAAGCTCGAAGGAGATGGTCACAACAACGGCTGGAGGGAATTGCACGTGGACTACTCGGATCGACGGAACGACTTTGATAGGGATAACTTAGTAGTGCTACAACACATAGATGTGGTAGATGATTATGCGGCACGACAGAAGGAAAGCATCACAAAGAAGTACCATGATAAGGGATGCTCAAGACGGACGACAAAGTTACTGTAGAGCACAACGCTACTTTCTTGCGTTGGTTCAAAGAGCAAGTTCTTGAAAATCCCCCGGAAGAGGGCAGTTCGGACGGATTGTTAATACACGCCTTAGCACATGGCCCTGCGTCCAAGATCGCGACCTATCAGTCCTACGATATCAATGGGTACACGTTCTACACGGAGGCCAAACACATGGACAGTGATTACCAGAACTCCGGGGTGACAATTCAATGCGTGACCGATGCCAACGGCACAACTAAAAGATTCTACGGAAGGGTCGAAGAGATCTGGGAGCTTGACTATGCTGGAATGCACGATGCGACGATGTTCTGTGTCAGATAGGCCAAGGACGTCGTAAGAGAAAACAAGTATTTCACCACCATGTCTATACCCGACGCGAAGAGCACTCTCATTAACATTAACATCATCGCCAAAAATGAGCCATGGGTACACGCTAAGCACGTGACACAATACTTCTTCATAAACGACCAGGCCAAACACAGCCGTGTTTTCGTGAGGAGATACAAAAGGAGCATCGTCGGAATGGATGGAGTCGCCAACGAGAAATACTACGACCAATATGGCAACCCGATGAGGGAAGATGACGATGACGATGAAGCATACGTGAAAAGAAGAATCAAGACTACATTACCTAAGAAAGATCATACTCCATGGCTCCGGAAAAGTCACAAGGAGGGGCTCAATTACTCGACAACGAACAAGAAAGGGAAGAAGCTCAATGTGAAACCTCGTCGACGTAGCTGATCAGAAACCTACATTTATATACATGTATCTATTTTGTGTACGCACTTAAGTAACCGTTATCAGTCAGCTGATATGTTACCACCACATGCATGGTTCCGGTGATATTCATGCATTGGGGGAGAGGGAGACGCCGTCGTCAGGAGAAAAACAAAAAAACAAAAACAAAAGGGAGAAAGCAGTACAAAAGAAAAAC
Organism: Triticum aestivum; assembly: GCF_018294505.1. Classification (NCBI taxonomy): domain Eukaryota; kingdom Viridiplantae; phylum Streptophyta; class Magnoliopsida; order Poales; family Poaceae; genus Triticum; species Triticum aestivum. The sequence goes on from NC_057813.1 coordinate 633,251,857, forward strand.
AAAAGTAAACAGAAAAGAAAAGGAAAATAATGAAAAAAAGAAAAAACTAGAAAAGGAAAATAATAAAAAGAAAATATGGAAAAGATAGCAATAGTGCTGGTTTAAGAAACCAGCGCTATAGCTAAGTTAGCTATAGCGCTGGCTCCTAAACCAGCGCTACTACTACTTGTATTTTAGAATTAAAAAATAATAATTGGAAAATAGCAGTAGCGCTGGTTTGTAAGCCAGCGCTATAGCTAAGTTAGCTATAGCGCTGGTTCCAAACCAGCGCTACTGCTATTTTGAGTTAACCACCCGCATGGGCTCAAAATTTCACCAAGTCCCCCCCCCACACACTCTCCCACCTCTCCGCCTCCTCTGCTGTCATCGCCGTGCCGCCCACGCCGCCTGCGCCTCCGCCGTCGCCCCTGCCCGCCGGCCGTCCTCGCCGCCCGCTGTCCGCCGGCCAGACCTCGACGTCTCCTCCTCGTCCTCGCCGTCCACCATCCTCGTCCTCGCCCTCCTCCTCGTCTGTGCTGCCACCGCCTCCTCATCTGCGCTGCCGCCGCGCCGCTCTGATCTCATCCTCGTCCCTTCGGCCTCCTCCTCCTCCTCAGGTACTGCCCCCACCTCTCCCTCCCCGTCCGGCCTCCTCCGCCCCTCTGCAAAATTTAGGGTTTAGGGTTAGCAAAGTTAGCATTTTTTAGGAAATTAGGGCAGTAGCAAAAACACTAGCATTTAAAAAAATAGTAACACAAAAAAATTAGTTATAAAAACAGTAGCAAATAAAAAAATAGTGGATTTAAAAAAATACTAGCAAAGTTTAAAAAATAGTAGCAAAAAAATTAGGTATAAAAAAAGTAGCAAATTAAAAAAACAGTAGCAAAAATTTTAAAAAACAGTAGCAAAGTTTAAAAAAACAATAGCAACTTCTAAAAAATAGTAGCAAAAAAATTAGGTATAAAAATAGTAGCAAATAAAAAAAATAGTAGAAAATATAGCTAGGGCAATTTTGTTTAGGTATAAAAAATAGTAGCTACAATTTATAAAAAAACATGAGCTAATTAGTTTTTGTAGGTATATAAATTAGCTACAAAAACAGTAGCAAAAACTTGCTAAGTTCTGGAAATCTGTCATATGATGTTGCCAAGCTTGTTTAGGAGCATATAGCCTATACAATGTTGTTGTTTTCAACACTTGATTAATTTGCTAAGTCCTGGAAATCTGTCATATGATGTTGCCATGTTCTCTTTAGATAGCATCAAATCTGTTATATGAACTTGTACCAATTGTCAAAAAATATCTGAGTGGCCTATGTTTTGCCTGAATGTTGATTCATTTCCGTTCCGGCAAATTTCAGGCGCTCCATATGTCCACTTTTTAGCAAAGGTCATGCCGAAATTTTCGGCATGACTTGTGCTAGAAACTAGGACATATGGAGTACCCGGGATTTGCCGGAAGGGGAATGAATCAACATTCCGACCAAATATAGGCCCCTTTTCTCTTCATTATATCTTTTATTTATAATTGTTGCATAGGAAACATGTCTACCGACGCCGAAGTCGTGGGTGGTTCTACTCGCCTCGCAGACCCCATCAAGGCAGCAAATCACTATTTTGATTACCTGGACGAACACCAGATGGGGTTGCATTATGGCGGCAGTGGACCCAACCCCGACATTGACGCTGACACGGGCACTGGCACTGGCACCGACACCACCCCTGAGACCTGGTCAAGATGCTGTCGTAGCCGGTAAAGCACGGAAGAAAAAGAGGACACGAAGACCAAACGAGCTTGGCATCGGACAAATTGTGGTCATGGAGATGTACCCCAAGAAGTTAGAGCCAACGGCGCCAGAGCAAGCGCGCAAGTGCTAGGGCAATCAACTTGGATGCATCCTCAGGGAAAGCACCAACATCAACGACGAGAAGTTGAAGCAGATACCACATATGGAGCACATGCTCCTAAAGAAGTTGCACAATAGGTTCCTGTTCCCCGGCCGGGATGAAGGCAAATATAAAGAGTCGTGGGACAACGTCGCCATGAAAAAGATAAACGACAAGGCGATGGTGACGTTCACCAATGACTTGTCCTCCTGGAAAGTTCGGGTGAAAAAAGCGATTGCGAAGAATGAACCGTGGTCCAAGATTCATGTTGATAATCTGATAATAATGGCAGAGGACTTTGCAAAATTCCAGGAGAATTGTGATAAAGAAGAAGTCAAGGCAAAGTCAGAGAAAATGAAGGCGCTCTAGGCCAGGAGCACGCCTCCCCACCGCCTCAGAAGCCGTGGTTACGAGGGGAAGAGGCACATATGGGCCAAGGAGGATGCCGAACGTGAATGTCTCGGGATCCCAGACCCCTTGGCGGAGTTCACTGGCCCGCTGGAGCATGACTGGATCAGGGCCCGGTACAAGTGGGACAAAGGCAGAAAGATCTTTTACACGGACCCGAACATGAGGGAGTTCATGAGACTTCTGGTAATTGTTATATTTCCACATTATCATATTAGCTTCCAATCAATTCGATTGCAAGTTTTGTCACATTAGTAAACCATCCACGTTCCTTTTGCAGAAAGAGCCGCACCAAAAGGCAGTCGAAAGCGATGAGTCATCACAGTCATCGGCGAGGACCAAGTGGGACACCCCATTCAACCAGACCCTGAACATACTGAAAAAGGTCCCGGTGGACAAGCCGCCGTCCTATGGACGTGAGCACAGCGTCGGAGATGGCGCCTCATGGAAGACGTGCTACCCCAAGGAGCCAGAGGAAAGAAGGAAGAGATGGTTGGTCCTCAATCAGGAGAGCATCGACGAGAAGGCCGTGATTGCGGTCAATAAGACCAAAGCTGAGACCAAAAAAGAGTTGGTCGGGGAAGTCAATGGGTTGATCACTGACGCGGTGGCCAGCTTGATTCCTTCAATTTTCAATTGGCCGAAGAGCAATCCAAATGCACGGCCGGAGGACTTTCCCCTTCCCATCTTTGTCGGGAGCAATTTGGCGAACACCACAACACCAACACCTGCCCAAGCAACCGCAAAAGGTCCCGTTCCTGTTCATAGCAGCCCGACCTCCATCTCTGGCATGCTCGGCGGGTCTTCGTCGTTGGCTGAGCTCGACATCCTCACGGTAATTATGCGTCATACCCTTTTCACCAGCATGTCTATAGTCTTTCATTTTAGTTGCCTTTCAGATGTTTGACATTGCAGACATGTCTCCTTCATAGGCCGATGACACCTCGTGCACCCTACTCTATGACATCAAGGGCCAGAAGGTGGTTGTGGGAAAGGCAACCATCGTGAAGCCGAAGGACTGCATGTTCCACAATCGAGAGATGCCCGGTGGCGTCTTCAAGGTGAAAACGTGGCTAGTGTCTTAGCGGGCTTCGAGGATTTGCCTCCTCCGATGCCAGTCGATGATGACAACGAGACCCCTAAGATGATTGGTGCAAGCAAGAACAGGTTCTTGCCTTGGCCGAAGTCTATTCTTCGTCTCGAGGCACCCAATATCATGCCAACACCACCTTCTCAAGAAGGTATGAACACCACCCCACCTACCAAATTACCTGCACCTGTCGTGGTGGATGATGGTAGTGTACGATGCGAGGAAGAGCCTCCATTAGTGCTAGATCATGTCTCCCCTGCTGTCGAAGAAGCAAATGTTGATGATGACATGGAGGATGATGATGATGACCCAAACAAGTATTTCGATACCGCCTATGATGGATTGATGGCTCGGGACACCGAAGATTCAGGCTATGAGCATGGAGATGATGACTTGATGCTGCTTGATTTGTCAGAGTCGGAACGTCCTAAGGCGGAATGCAAAAAGTCTCTCTTCAAGCCATCCTCGCAGGAGACGCCTCCAGATGCCACCTCTACCCAGTGATGACCCACAAGTGTAGGGGATCTATCGTAGTCCTTTTGATAAGTAAGAGTGTCGAAACCAAAAAGGAGCAGAAGGAAATGACAAGCGGTTTTCAGTAAGGTATTCTCTGCAAGCACTGAAATTATCGGTAACAGATAGTTTTGTGATAAGGTAATTCGTAACGGGTAATAAGTAATGAAAGTAAATAAGGTGCAGCAAGATGGCCCAATCCTTTTTGTAGCAAAGGACAAGCCTGGACAAGTTCTTATATGGAGAAAAGCACTCCCAAGGACACATGGGAATTATCGTCAAGCTAGTTTTCATCACGCTCATATGATTTGCGTTCGTTACTTTGATAGGTATGTGGGTGGACCGGTGCTTGGGTACTGCCCTTTCTTGGACAATCATCCCACCTATGATTAACCCCTATTGCAAGCATCCGCAACTATAAAAGAAGTATTAAGGTAAACCTAACAATAGCATGAAACATGTGGATCCAAATCAGCCCCTTACGAAGCAACGCATAAACTAGGGTTTAAGCTTCTGTCACTCTAGCAACCCATCATCTACGTATTACTTCCCAATGCCTTCCTCTAGGCCCAAACAATGGTTAAGTGTCATGTAGTTGACGTTCATATAACACCACTAGAAGAGAGACAACATACATCTCATCAAAATATCAAACGAATACCAAATTCACATGACTACTTATAGCAAGACTTCTCCCGTGTCCTCAGGAACAAATGTAACTACTCACAAATTATAATCATGTTCATAATCAGAGGGGTATTAATATGCATTAAGGATCTGAACATATGATCTTCCACTGAATAAACCAACTAGCATCAACTACAAGGAGTAATCAACACTACTAGCAACCCACAGGTACCAATCTAAGGTTTTGGGACAAAGATTGGATACAAGAGATGAACTAGGGTTTGAGAGGAGATGGTGTTGGTGAAGATGTTGATGGAGATTGACCCCCCTCCCGCTGAGAGGATCGATGGTGTTGACGATGGTGATGATTTCCCCCTCCCGGAGGGATGTTTCCCCGGCAGAACAGCTCCGCCGGAGCCCTAGATTGGTTCCGCCTCGTGGCGGCAGTTTTTCGTTCCGAAAGCTTGCTTATGATTTTTTCCAGGGTGAAAGACGTCATATAGCAGAAGATGGGCACCGGAGGCCTGCCAGGTGGCCCACGAGGCAAGTGGTGCGCCCAGGGGGTAGAGCATGCCCCCACCCTCGTGGCCAGGGTGTAGGCCCCCTCTAGTATTTTCTTCGCTCAGTATTTCTTATTAATTCCAAAATAACCTCTGTGGAGTTTCAGGACTTTTGGAGTTGTGCAGAATATGTCTCTAATATTTGCTCCTTTTCCAGCACAGAATTCCAGCTGCCGGCATTCTCCCTCTTCATGTAAACCTTTTAAAATAAGAGAGAATAGGCATAAGTGTTATGACATAACGTGTAATAACAACCCATAATGCAATAAATATTAATATAAAAGCATGATGCAAAATGGACGTATCAAGTCCCCCAAGCTTAGACCTCGGTTGTCCTCAAGCGGAAGCCAATAACGAAAAATATGTCCACATGTTTGGAGATAGAGGTGTCGATAAAATAAAATATGGACATGAGGGCATCATGATCATTCTTATAACAGCAACATATATATATATATATATATATATATTGTCATATGATTTCTTATGCTCAAGTAATAATCTATCCACAATGTCAAGTATGAATCAGAAACTTCATTGAGGACTAACAAACTATGCTCTCGGTCATTGAAGCAATTGCAATTTATCATAACATCGGAAAGAGTCAATATAAGAGCTTCTCATCAAGTCCACATACTCAACTATCATTTAGTCTTTCACAATTGCTAACACTCATGCAATACTTATGGGTATGGAGTTTTAATCGGACACAGAGAAAGACAGGGGCTTATAGTGTTGCCTCCCAACCTTTTACCTCAAGGGTAATGTCAACAATAATAGTTCATGCTAACTTACATCCAATTGGATATATATATCAGGATCTTTCCAACACAAGGTGCTTGCCAAAGGATAAAATGTAAAAAGGAAAGGTGAAGATCACCATGAGTCTTGCATAAGGTATAAGACAAAAGTAAAAGATAGGCCCTTTGCAGAGGGAAGCAGAGGTTGTCATGTGGTTTTATGTTTGGATGCGCAAAATCTTAATGCAAAAGAACAACACTTTATATTGCCACTTGTGATATGGACCTTTATTATACAGTCCATCGCTTTTATTGCTTCCATATCACAAGATCGTATAAAGCTTATTTTCTCCACACTAATAAGTCATACATATTTAAAGTGCAATTTTTATTGCATGCAACAATGACAACTTACTTGAAGGATCTTACTCAATCCATAGGTAGATATGGTGGACTCTCATGGCAAAACTGGGTTTAAGGATATTTGGAAGCACAAGTAGTATCTCTACTCGGTGCAAAGAATTTGCCTAGCATGAGGGAGAAAGGCAAGCTCAACATGTTGGATGATCCATGACAATATACTTTATTTCAGATATAAGAAAACATAACCCATTACGTTGTCTTCCTTGTCTAACATCAACTCTTTAGCATGTCATATTTTAATGAGTGTTCACAATCATAAAAGATGTCCAAGATAGTATATTTATATGTGAAAACCTCTCTATGTTTATTACTTCCTATTAATTGCAACGATGACCAAAACTATGTTTGTCAACTATCAACAACTTTTATTCATCATACTCTTTATATGTGAAGTCATTACTCTCCATAAGATCAATATGATCTCTTTATTTCTTTTTATTCTTTCTTTTTCTTTTACTCCCTCAAGATCATAGCAAGATAGCCAAGCCCTTGACTCAACACTAATCTTTATTATATATAGCTCACTGACTCGATTACATAGAGGAATCATAAAGCAAAACTCAAAACTAGATCATACTAAAACTTTATTCTGCTAGATCAAGATATTACCAAAAGGATCGAACTAAGACAAACGATAAAAATAGGAGTCTGATGGTGATACGATACCAGGGCACCCCCCAAGCTTGGTAGTTGACAAGGGGAGTGCCCATACCCATGTGCTTATGTCTCCTTCTTCGGAGGTGGCGATGATAGAGTTGTTGATGGTGTAGGCTTGTCGTCCATCTTCCAAGGCATAGGCTCACCATCATAGAAGGATGATCGAGTCTCCGGGATCCTCAAATCTGCAGCCAAACTCATCCACTTGATTCTATATTCATACACACAGTTTTGGTTTTGCAGGTCATAGATCTGGGCTTGGAGGTGCTCGATTTTCTCATGAAGCTTGAAGATGGTCTCCCCAATGCTCTTGGCATCTAGCTTGTGGTTGTTGGTGAACTCCGCGATCATCATGTGGTTGGTGTTGAGTCCGCGTTCCACCATCCCTTGGCACTTGAAATCTTGTTGTTCCATTGCTTCGAGTCTTGTCTCCACGCTTCCGGTCCTCCTTGGTCCCTCAACATCGTGGATGTGCAGCACCCCTTCATGCATCTCAATGGTTTGAGGGTGTTGCAGCACCTCCGCGAGGTAGGGGTTGATGACCTTCTCGAAAAACTTGTCCTTGGGAGCGCTTGAAAATGCCATGGTGATCTAGATCTGTCAGAAAAATAGCTCGAAACAAAAACAGAGGATATTTGCATGATACGGTGGTCAAACCTTCGAGAGATTATATAATGAATTTTTTACCGACCAAATGAAGTATCGTGCAAGAAAACGGAGTCCGGAGAGCACACGAGGTGCCCATGAGGCAGGGGCGCGCCCTCCACCCTCGTGGACGCCTCGTGTCCTTCCCAGATTACTTCTTGTTTTCCTACTTTCTTAAATATTCCAAAACGGAGAAAAATTGCTATTAGAACTGTTTCGAAGTCGGTTTACTTACCGTACCACATACCTATTCCTTTTCGGAGTTTGGAACATTCTGGAAAGTGTCCCTTATGTATTCCTCCGGGATTACGGTTTCAATCACATTGGTTTCAACATTTATTGGATTACCTAAGATATAATGTTTGATCCTTTGACCGTTCACCACCTTCGGACTTGTGCCTTCGAAGTTGTTGATTTTTATGGCACCAGAACGATAGACCTCCTCGATAACTTAAGGGCCTTCCCATTTAGAGAGAAGTTTTCCTACAAAAATCTTAAATGAGAGTTGTATAGCAAAACATAATCACCTACATTAAACTCACGCTTTTGTATTCTTTTGTCATGCCATCTTTTAATTTTTTCTTTAAACAGTTTGGCAATCTCATAGGCCTGGGTTCTCCATTCATCAAGTGAGCTAATGTCAAATAACCTCTTCTCACCGGCAAGTTTGAAATCATAATTGAGCTCTTTAATGGCCCAATATGCCTTACGTTCTAGTTCAAGAGGTAAGTGACATGCTTTTGCATAAACCATTTTATATGGAGACATACCCATAGGATTTTTATATGCAGTTCTATAGGCCCATAATGCATCATAAAGTTTCTTGGACCAATTCTTTCTAGATCTATTAACAGTCTTTTGCAAAATCAAGTTAAGCTCTCTGTTACTCAGTTCTACTTGGCCAGTAGACTGTGGGTGATATGGAGATGCAATTCTATGATTAACATGATACTTAGGAAACATTTTACCAAAAGCACCATGAATAAAATGTGAACCACCATCAGTCATTAGGTATCTAGGGACTCCAAACCTCAGAAAAATAACTTCTTTAAGCATCTTAATAGAGGTGTTATGATCAGCACTACTAGTTGGAATAGCTTCTACCCACTTAGTAACGTAATCAACAACAACTAAAATATGTGTATACCCTTTAGAGGAAGGAAACGGTCCCATATAATCAAAGCCCCAAACATCAAATGGTTCAATAACAAGTGAATAATTCATAGTCATTTCTTGACGTCTACTAATATTACCATTTCTTTGACATTCATCACAAGACAAGACAAACTTACAGGCATCTTTGAAGAGAGTAGGCCAATAAAAACCGGATTGCAATACCTTATGCACAGTTCTATCTCCAGCGTGGTGTCCTCCATAAGCCTCGGAGTGACACTTGCGTAGGATCTGTTCCTGTTCATGCTCAGGTACACAACATCTAATAACACCATCTACTCCTTCTTTATAAAGGTGTGGGTCATCCCAGAAGTAATGTCTTAAATCATAGAAAAACTTTTTCTTTTGCCGGTATGTGAAACTAGGTGGTATAAATTTAGCAACAATGTAATTAGCATAATCAGCATACCATGGAGCAGCATGGGAAGCATTTATGACAGCTAATTGTTTATCAGGGAAGCTATCATGAATAGATAGTGGGTCATCAAGAACATTCTCTAACCTAGACAAGTTGTCTGCAACGGGGTTCTCAGCTCCCTTTCTATCAATAATATGCAAATCAAATTCTTGTAGCGAGAGAACCCATCTAATAAGTCTAGGTTTAGCATCTTTCTTTTCCATAAGATATTTAATAGCAGCATGATCAGTGTGAACAATTACTTTAGAATCAACAATATAAGATCTGAACTTATCACAAGCAAATACAAGTGCTAAAAATTCTTTTTCAGTAGTAGCATAATTTCTCTGGGCACTGTCTAGAGTTTTACTAGCATATTGAATACGATTTAGTTTCTTATCAACTCTTTGTCCTAGAACAGCACCTACAGCATAATCACTATCATCACACATAATTTCAAAGGGTAAATTCCAATCGGGTGGCTGAACAATAGGTGCAGAAATCAAAGCTTTCCTAAGTATTTCGAATGCTTCTACACAATCATCATCAAATACAAAAGGAATATCTTTTTGTAAGAGATTAGTCAGAGGCCTAGAAATTTTAGAGAAGTCCTTAATAAACCTCCTATAAAAACCAGCATGACCAAGGAAACTTCTTATACCTTTAATGTCCTTGGGACATGGCATCTTTTCAATAGCATTAACTTTAGCTTTGTCAACCTCAATACCTCTTTCAGAAATTTTATGCCCCAAGACAATACCTTCATTAACCATAAAGTTGCACTTCTCCCAATTCAAGACAAGACTAGTTTCTTCACATCTCTGCAAAACTCGATCAAGGTTTCTCAAGAATTCATCAAAAGAAGATCCATAAACAGAGAAATCATCCATGAAAACCTCAACAATCTTTTCACAAAAGTCAGAGAATATAACCATCATGCATGTTTGAAAGGTAGCAGGTGCATTACATAAACCAAAAGGCATACGTCTATAAGAAAAGGTACCGAAAGGGCAAGTAAAAGTGGCCTTTTCTTGATCCTCTTTTGACACAGGTATTTGAGAGAAACCAGAGTAACCATCTAGAAAGCAAAAATGTGTATGTTTTGATAATCTTTCTAGCATTTATCAATAAAAGGTAAAGGGTAATGATCCTTTTTAGTAGCTTTATTTAATTTGTGGAAATCAATTACCATCATATAACCTGTTACAATTTTTTGTGGGATCAATTCATCTTTATCATTAGGAACAACAGTAATACCTCCCTTCTTAGGGACACAATGGATAGGACTTACCCACTGACTATCAGCAATGGGATAAATTATACCTGCCTCCAGAAGCTTTAGTATCTCTTTTCTTACAACTTCTTTCGTCTTAGTATTTAACCGTCGTTGGTGATCAACAACCGGTTTAGCGTCTTTCTCCAATTTTATCTTGTGCTGGCATAGAGTGGGATTAATGACCTTAAGATCATCAAGAGTATATCCAATAGTAGCACAGTGCTTCTTCAGAGTTTTCCATAATTTCTCCTCTTCCTGCCCTGAAAGGTTAGCACTAATAATAACAGGATATATCTTCTTTTCATCAAGATAAGCATATTTAAGAGTATCAGGTAGTGTTATAAGCTCAAACACGGGATCACCCTTGGGTGGTGGAGGATCCCCTAGAATTTCAAAAGGCAAGTTGTGTTTCAAAATAGGTCCCTGTTTAAAGAATAGTTCATCTATCTTCCTTCTTTCATTCATAAACATATCATTTTCATGGTCTAGCAAATATTGTTCTAAAGGATCATTAGGAGGCACAACAATGGAAGCAATACCAATGATTTCATCCTTACTAGGCAATTCTTTATCATGGGGTTGTCTACGAAATTTAGCAAAATTAAACTCATGAGACATATCACCCAAACCAATAGTAACAATATCCTTTTCGCAATATATCCTAGCATTAACAATATTCAAGAAGGGTCTACCAAATATGATGGGACAAAAGATATCTTGTGAGGAACCAAGAACAAGAAAATCAGCAGGATATTTAACTTTCCCACACAAGACTACAACATCTCTAACAATCTCAACTTGTGAAATAGTATCACTATTGGCAAGCTTAATTGTAACATCAACTTCTTGTATCTCAGTAGGTGCAATATCATGCATAATTTGTTTGTATAAGTAATGAGGTATTGCACTTGCACTAGCACCCATATCACATAAGCCATGATAACAATGATCTCCTATTTTAACAGAAATAACGGGCATGCCTACAACAGGTCTATTTTTATCCTTAGTATCACGTCTAGCAATTCTAGCAACTTCGTCATAGAAGTAAATAACATGCCCATCAATATTATCAGCCAAGAGATCTTTAACCATAGCAATACTAGGTTCAACTTTAATTTGCTCAGGTGGTGGTAGGTGTTCTAGTATTACTCTTACGAATCACAGTTGATGCTTTAGCATGATCCTTTACCCTAATAGGGAAAGGTGGTTTCTCAATATAGGTAGTAGGCACAATAGGATCATTATAAGTGATAGTCTTTTCTTCAACTTTAATAGGTGCAACTACTTTTACTTCATTGGGAGGATTATATTTAAACCACTTCTCCTTAGGGAGGTCAACATGAGTAGAAAATGATTCACAGAAAGAAGCTACTATCTCAGAGTCAAGTCCATCTTTAGTGCTAAATTCATAAAAAGCATTGGTATCCATAAAAGATTTAACACAATCAAACTTAGGTGTTATACCTGACTCCTTACATTCGTCGAGATCCCAATTTTCAGAGTTGCGTTTAATTCTTTCCAATAAATCCCATCTTAATTCAATAGTCTTCATCATAAAAGATCCAGTACAAGAAGTATCGAGCATGGAGCGATTGTTGAGAGAAAGTCGAGTATAAATTTTTTGAATAATAATTTTTTGAATATAACATTGATTTAAGCCTCCCCCAAGCTTGAGCGATGCTTTCTCCTTCGCGAGGCCAAAAATTATATATATAATTATTATCACGATGAACAAGATGCATAGGATAAAACTTCTGATGAAATTCCAATTTCAATCAGTTTTAGTTCCATGATCCCATATCATCACATAGCCTAAACCATGTCAACGCCTTTCCCTTCAAAGATAAAGGGAATACCTTCTTCTTGATAACATCATTGGGCATACCTTCAAGCTTAAATAATCCACAAACTTCATCCACATAGATTAGGTGCAAATTGGGATGTAATGTTCCATCTCTTGTAAAAGGATTAGCTAGCAGTTTCTCTACCATACCCGGAGGAATTTCAAAGTAAACATTTTCAGTAGGTTCAGTAGGTTGAGGAGCAACTCTTTGCTCTACTGGTTGGGGTGAAGATACCCCGAACAAGCCCCTCAAAGTATTATGTTCCATAGTAACAAGTGACTGTAAATTTTAGCACACTATATAAATTTTTCCTTACCAAAGGGGCTTCACTCCCCGGCACCGGCACCAGAAAAGAGTCGTGATGACCCGCAAGTGTAGGGGATCTATCATAGTCCTTTCGATAAGTAAGAGTGTCAAACCCAACAAGGAGCAGAAGGAAATGACAAGCGGTTTTCAGTAAGGTATTCTCTGCAAGCACTGAAATTATCGGTAACAGATAGTTTTGTGATAAGGTAATTCGTAATGGGTAACAAGTAATGAAAGTAAATAAGGTGCAGCAAGATGGCCCAATCCTTTTGTAGCAAAGGGCAAGCCTAGACAAGTTCTTATATGGAGAAAAGCGCTCCCGAGGACACATGGGAATTATCGTCAAGCTAGTTTTCATCACACTCATATGATTCACGTTCATTACTTTGATAATTTGGTATGAGGGTGGACCGGTGCTTGGGTACTACCCTTCCTTGGACAAGCATCCCACTTATGATTAACCCCTATTGCAAGCATCCGCAACTACAAAAGAAGTATTAAGGTAAACCTAACCATAGCATGAAACATGTGGATCCAAATCAGCCCCTTATGAAGCAACACATAAACTAGGGTTTAAGCTTCTGTCACTCTAGCAACCCATCATCTACTTATTACTCCCTCCATTCCTTTATGTAAGGTGTATTATTTCTGGCATGGTGACCAAGGCACATAATTATACACATGTTAGGACGAAATTAACCTTGACAAAATCATTGATTAGCGGCAACTAAATCATTAGGCAAGGAAAGCAAGAGATAAACACAATCAAGAGAGAGATATTTTCCTTTTTCTCTTTACAAGAAAAGATGCATGCAATCCGAGGAGATATACTCTCCTTTTTTAAGGGGTAGCGATGGAATTATGAGGAATTAGAAGAAATGCACCTTACATTGTGGAATTTTATCAAAAAACAAATACATCTTATATAAAGGAATGGAGGGAGTACTTCCCAATGCCTTCCTCTAGGCCCAAACAATGGTGAAGTGTCATGTAGTCAACGTTCACACAACACCACTAGAGGCGAGACAACATACATCTCATCAAAATATCAAACGAATACCAAATTCACATGACTACTTATAGCAAGACTTCTATCATTTCTTCAGGAACAAATGTAACTACTCACAAATCATAATCATGTTCATAATCAGAGGGGTATTAATATGCATTAAGGATCTGAACATATGATCTTCCACCAAATAAACCAACTAGCATCAACTACAAGGAGTAATCAACACTACTAGCAACCCACAGGTACCAATCTAAGGTTTTGGGACAAAGATTGGATACAAGAGATGAACTAGGGTTTGAGAGGAGATGGTGTTGGTGAAGATGTTGATGGAGATTGACCCCCTCCCGCTGAGAGGATCGATGGTGATGATGATGGTGATGATTCCCCCTCTCGGAGGGATGTTTCCCCGGCAGAACAGCTCCGCCGGAGCCCTAGATCGGTTCCGCCAAGGTTCCGCCTCGTGGCGGCGGCGTTTCGTCCCGAAAGCTTGCTTATGATTTTTTCCAGGGTGAAAGATTTCATATAGAAGAAGATGGGCACCGGAGGCCTGCTAGGTAGCCCACAAGGCAGGGGGCGCGCCTAGGGGGTAGGGCCCGCCCCCCACCCTCGTGGCCAGGGTGTGGGCCCCCTTTGGTATTTTATTCGCTCAGTATTTTTTATTAATTCCAAAAATAACTTTCGTGGAGTTTCAGGACTTTTGGAGTTGTGCAGAATAGGTCTCTAATATTTGCTCCTTTTCCAGCCCAGAATTCCAGCTGCCGGCATTCTCCCTCTTCATGTAAATCTTGTAAAATAAGAGGGAATAGGCATAATTGTTGTGATATAACGTGTAATAACAGCCCATAATGCAATAAATATCGATATAAAAGCATGATGCAAAATTGTCGTATCACCCAGCAACCCCCCGAGGCCCGTCCACTGTTTAGCCCGATGACACTGGGGGTGGTGGTTAGGGAAGGTATGGTGGACTCACTACCGCCACCCGCTAAGAAGCAAATGAAGAGACCGCCCAGGAAAGGCCCTAAAGGCGCCATAGCTGCTTCAAGCAGCCAGCTGCCTCTAAACCCCCGGGTGGTAGACAGAATACCTGTCGAAGGTAAGTCACGTTTCCATGTCGTCGACAACCCAATCCTACCTGCCAAAGCGCTAGATCACATACTGAACAATGATCTAAAGAGACTCTATAAAGATGTGCTGGCCAGATAGAAAAGCCTTCTGACCGTGAAAGATCCAGGATACCTGCTTTACGCGACTCAGGTGCCGGGTAGGAAGTTGTACATCGATACCTGACCCGCGAATCAGTTCATCCTGCGATTTGACTACATCTACAACATGTTCCACATGACCAAGCTGGATTTCCAGTACATCTGCATGTATGCGCTATATCTCAACTACTTCATCAGGCTGGAGAGCATAAAATATATCTGCAACATGGACCCATACTATATGCATGAGAGCTTCTTGCACTACAAAAAAATACACTTCCGTGATGATACGTGTTTGTCACAGTAGGTCACATTTTTTGTCATGCATGTACATCCTTGACAAATTTATGACAGAATCAAGATAGTCATACCTGTGCTGTCGTAGAAGTGTTCCATGACATTACCAAAATTATCATCACAGAAGTGTCCACTTCCATGACGATAAATCGCGCGTCATAGAAGTGCTTTCGTCAAGGGTGACCGGCACGTGGCATCCACCGTAACGGAATGCCGTTCAGCTATCGGGTCAGGTTTTGAATCCAATAACCCGTTAATAGCCCCGACCAATGGGGATTTTCCACGTGTAAAATCATCATTGGCTGGAGGAAACACGTGTTGGCTCATCGTTGGGACAGATGTCATCCACTCATTGGACGGAAGGTGCCTATGATACATCGACATGTGGCACGGCCCAACAGAGGCCCATTCCTGTGAAAAGGCTGGCCCAGTAAAAATTAGCAGGCCAGCCCATATAAGGCCTACATGTGTCAGGTCCATTCACTAGTGCAGAACCGGGCAATAGCACCGGTTCGTAAGGCCCTTTAGTGTCGGTTCCATAACCGGCGCTAAAGTGTGGTCACTAAAGGCCCCCCCTTTAGTACCGGTTCAGCACGAACCGGTGCTAAAGGGCAACGACGTGGCACGAGCCAGCTCCGGGGGCCTGGAGCCCTTTAGTACCGGTTGGTAACACCAACCGGTACTATAAGATTTTGGGTTTTTTAGTTTTATGATTTCTTTTTCATTTAATTTTGTGTTTCCATTTTAATTCTTTTTCATTTGCTGGTATTTTACGATACTACACATTGTAAACGTTATGCATATATATATATATATATATATATATATATATATATAGAATTTCTAGTAGAACCAATCATCGAGTTCAACATGATTGTCATGATATTATAAGCGTTCATATATAACACCACAAAAGCAAATCACTTAAGTTCAGAACAAAGAACACGGACATGAAAGGACAAGTACTAATTAAGAGCAGCATGAAGAACTAGCTAAATCACTCTTGCTAGCTACTCTCTCTCTGGTAAAATAGCATAGAACATGTATAGCTCTCCTGATTAATCATACTGGAGCATGCCGATGAACCTGTCTCCTAATCATGGGCTGCGCTTCTCATTGCTGCCCCCTAGTACTTCTCTGCGATCATTAACAATTTTCCTCCAATCTTTCACTATTAAGCATTCATCGCTTCTAGAAATCCTGAATGCATTCATGTGCAATGCAGGATATCTTGGCCTTAAGCTAACAATTGACATCTGACCTTTAGTCTCGATCCCCTGAGGCACAACTGTCATCGGGAGTCCCTGTTGAAGAACATCGTATAGTACTTAATTAATATACTTAGCAATGAAGGTTTAGCAAAAAAAATATGTATGCAAAATATGCACTGAGGACAAATAGTAAATATCTTACCATCAATCCTAAATAGATGTGACCGTAGTTCAATACCATCACTATTGGTCGCACGTTTTGAGTACTAACATTTCCAAGTGCGGGAAAAAAATTTGTCTTGACAGTATGAAGATCCTCAAGCCATGAAACATAATGACTTATCTCCTCGCAGTTTAGTTCAGCTCCGGGACAATAGAAGGTCCTGTCTACCAAGCGCCGGACCTGTTTGGTTGAATGGAGATAAGCTGTCAATAGAAATTAGTTGTCAGTTATTTTTGAAATAAGCAATATCAAAGACAAAAATATATTTGAGAAGAACTCACATAATGGTAGAACTGGAGGCGTCTGCACATCGACCCATATGTCTCTATTACCTTCAATATCATCTTCCGGACGAATATCAAAGGTGATAACCATACCAGGCTCAAATGCATAAGCCTTGCATAGTGCTTGCCAAGTTTTGCATTCAAAATAAGTGTACGTGTGTGCATTGTATACTTTGACGTTGAAAGTATAACCATCATGCTCAGTTTTCAGGTAAGCTCTCTTTACCTCCATAGTTTCCATATCTTTGAAACCTATCTTATCCAAGACAAAAATTCTTGCATGGCATGGGATGCGCTAGTAGAATAGTGAAAATTAAAAATTATAAGTCAGGCAAATGAAGCATATATAAGTCATGCTTAATTACGAAAACAGACTTGTCGTTGTGACTTACTGTATCGAATTCGAAAGTCTCATCCAGCTTGATGCTGAATCGCCTACCATCAACAAGGAAATTTTTGTCGCACTGGCCGCGCTCGTCTTCACAGTATGTGCACATACCGAAATTTTTTCCGTCGTCAGACAACATTTCCTATGTTCATATTAGGCGAAACATTAAACACTTACTAATTCAATTAATTCAACTACTTCTATTAATTCAACTAAGCATTTACTAAAAATAAACTAGTTATATTAATTCAATTAGTTCAACAAAGCATTTACTAAAAATAAACTAGTTATATTAATTCAATTAGTTCAACTAAGAATTTACTAAAAATAAACTAGTTCTAATCCCACTTAGGTGAAACAATAAACACTTATTACTATCTAACATTAATTAATATCTAGCCAATTCAAATATATATCTAACTATATTCATCTCTAACAATGGACATTACTATATATTTATATGAACCCAAAATATATATTCATCTCTAACAAGGGTGATCTTTAGTACCGATTGGAGCCACCAACCGGTACTAAAGGCCTCGCGCTGCCACCCCAAAGTTTAGTCCCACCTTGCCAGGCGAAGGGCAGCCGCACTGGTTTATAAACCCAGCCGCGGCTCCCTCTTTGAACTCCTCTATATAGCAGGCTTGTGGGCCTAAATTCTGCGCGCTGCCCAGTGAGTCTGCTGGGCCTTTAAGGCATGTGATTGCACGCCCGTGGCCTAGCAGGCCCACAGGGCAGCGCCCCAATTTTTTATAGTTTTTTCTTTTCTGCTTTATTTTCTTCTATTTATTTCTGCGTAGTTTTTTATATAGTTTTTTCTTTTCTGTTATATTTATTTTCTTCTATTTATTTCTGAGTAGTTTTTCATCTAGTTTGCCAAAATTCAACATTTTCAGAGTTCATTTTGTAGTGATTTTCAATTTCACGGTCATTTTATATAGTTTTTTTCTTTTCAGCTATAGTTTTTTTTCTGCTATTTTTTCTTTTCTGCAAAACTTGATGGTCAAAGTCTGGAGTTATAACCAAAGTTTAAAAAAAAAGAAATGCCGACGTGCAATTAGTTTGTCCGGAGTTGTAATAAGTTATTTTTATAGTTTTTTTCTT